>NW_007726994.1:591055-663150 GCF_000696425.1 Galeopterus variegatus | reverse complement strand
GACACAATAACTAACTACATTGTATATTGACAAAATAAAAATAAAAATAAAATAAAATAAACCAACTCTTAGTTTTGTCAATCTTTTGTATTGTTTCTGTAGGCTCTATTTCATTTATTTATTCTCTGATCTTCATTATTTCTTTCCTTCTGTTAACATTGGTATTAGTTTGTTCTTTTTCTGTTTCCTTACAGAATAAAGTTGTTTATTTGAGATCATTCTTCTCTTTTGATATAGGTGTTTATTGCTATAAACTTTCCTCTTAGATAGCTTTTGCTGCATCCCAGAAGTTTGGGTATGTGTGTTTCCATTTCTGTTTGTCTCAAGATATTTTTTAATTGTCCTTTTAATTTCTTCATTAGCCTATTAGTTGTTCTGGACAACGTTGTTTAATTTCCACATATTTGTAAATTTTCCAATGCTCCTTCTGTTATTGATTTCTAGTTTCATACCACTGTGGTTGGAAAAGGAACTTGATGTGATTTCAATATTCTTAAATTTGCTAAAGCTTGTCTTGTGGCCTTATATATGATCTATCCAGGAGAATGTTTCTGTGCACTTTGGAAAAATATGTATTCTATTGCTGTTGGATGGAATGTTTTGTATATATCCGTTAGGCCCATTTGGTCTAAAGTGTTGTTCAAGTCCAGTGTTTGCTTAGGTGGGGTATTAAAGCTCTCCCTTCAGATGTTTTAATATTTGCCTTACATACTTAGGTGCTCCAATGTTGGATGCATATATATTTACATTGTTATATCCTATTATTGAATCAACCCCATTATCATTATATAATGTCCTTCTCTGTCTCTTTTTACAGTTTTGGATTTAAAGTCTATTTTCCCTAATGTAATGTTAGCTACCTCTGTTCTCTTTAGGGTTCCATTTACATGAAATATCATTTTCATCCCTTCACTTTCAGTCTATGTGTGTCCTTGAAAGGGAGGTGAATCTCTTCTAGACAACATATAGTTGGATCTCATTTTTTAAATCCATTTAGCCACTGTACGTCTTTTTTTTTTGGAGAATTTAATCCATTTACATTCAAGGTAATTATTGATAGGTAAGGACACTATTACTGTGATTTTGCTAATTATTTTCCAGTTGTTTTATAGTTTTTTTTTTTTTTCCTCTCTTGCTGTCTTCCTTTGTGGTTTGTTGATTTCCTGTAGTGGTGCCTTGACTCCTTTCTATTTTTATTCTATGCACCTACTATAGATTTGTACTTTGTGGTTACCATGAGGCTTACATAAAACATCTTATAACAGCCTAAACATTCTATTTCTAACGGATAACAACATAATTTTCATTTCATACAACATCTCTACACTTTTATTCCACACACACACATTTTATGGTTTTGATGTCAGAATGTACATAATTTTATAATATATGTCCCTTGACAGTTTATTTTAGCTATAGCTATTAACAGTTCTATCTTTTAACCCTCATACTAGGGATAAAATTGCTTTACACACCACCATTACAGTCCTATAGTATTCTGAATATGGCTCTGTATTATTTATACCATTGAGTTTTGTGCTTTCATAAGTTTTATGTTATTAATTAGTGGTCTTTTGTTTCAGTTTAAAGAACTCCCTTTAGCAATTCCTAGAAAGCAGGCCTAGCCTTTTTTTTTTTTTTTTTTTTTTCTTTTTGGTGTGGGAAAGTTTTTATTTCTTCCTCATTTTGGAAAAACAGCTATGCTTGGTAAAGTATTCTTGATTGGCAGGTCAAAGATAGTTGAACCTGTGGATATGTTACCTTAGATGGCAAAAAGAACCTTGCAGGAATAATTAATGTCAAAGACCTTGTGATGGAGAAACTGTCCTGGATTTTTCTGGATGGACCTAATCTAATTACATGAGTCCTTAAAAATAGAAAACAGAAAAAGAGTGGGCCAGAAAGGTGCAATGTGAGAAGAACCTGACCTGTTGTTCCAGCCTTTAAAGATGGAAGAAGGGAATCACATGCCAAGGAATGTGGGGAACAGCCTTAAGTTTAGAGACAGCAAAAAAAACAGGAACTTCAATCTTACAGTCTCAACTGAATTCTGCCAACAATCTAAATTCTAAACTAAATTTCTTTTTCTTTTTTTTGTCTTTTTTGTGACCAATAAGGGGATCGCAACCCTTGGCTTGGCGTCGCCCACACCGCACTCAGCCAGTGAGCGCACCGGCCATCCCTATATAGGATCCAAACCCGCGGCAGGAGCGCTGCTGTGCTCCCAAGCGCTGCACTCTCCTGAGTGCGCCATGGGGCTGGCCCCTAAACTAAATTTCTGACATACCGAAATGTAAGATAATATTTTATGTTTTTTTAAGCCACTAAGTTTGTAGCAATTTGTTACTACAGCAATAGAAAACTAATACATCTCTCCTCTTGTTGTGTGATAATCCCTTCTCTGAGTTCTTTGTTTCTATTTCATGATATATTTTGATAGGTGCAATTACTTCATGAATTTTTAAAATTTATGTTGGAACATTAACTTGCAGTTATGCTTTCTTTATTACCATATTTTTCTGGTGAGTTTTCTTTTGCATCTGAGAAGCTTTTGTTCCTGGGTGCTTTTATCTCCCTATAATTATCTTATGAACTTGTGGCTGTGGCAAGAGAGGAGTGAATCCTTACTTCCTAGTCTACATCAGTGTTTCAACCTTGTGCAAGAGTAAAGTTTCAGGATAAGAAACACAAAAGATTTTGTAGAACATAAAATATAATTGTTGCAAATAAAAATAGTATAAGTAACATAAAAACAAATTACTAATCAACTTCCTATTCCAGCCAAGATGGAATAGTCCCAATCCTTGCTAGTCCTCTCTCTAACATAAAAATCCCTGGGTATAATTTATCAAAGAAAATAAGGAGAATCTGAAAGGTAGAAAGAAAAATGCAAACTGACTAGGAACCTCAGGGTTTGAGGAATGGTAAAGTGAGGTACTAAACTTCTGCCCCCATCTGGCAGCAATGAGATAGAATAAAAGGGTGCTAAATGATGCTAGTTGGTATCCTGGTTCCCTCTGGTTGTGTCAGTAGAGACCAGCAGGGCACTGGCCTCCATCCCCACAATGAGGCAGAACAAAGCACTGTGAGGTAGTATTAATCAGTACTCCACCTCCACCCTCCCTGGTGTCAGCAGGACCCAGGAGGGAATATAACTACAATTGTCAGCCAGCAGCAATGAGACAGAATTAAGTGTTATAAGCCAGTGCTAGTTGACATCCTGCTCTACACCCCCAGGTGTCACCAGGGCCAAACTGGAAACTGAGCTTCTACTGTCATCCAGCAGCAACAAAATGGAATGAGGAGATGTGACACTCCACTTCCCCTTCACCAGTATCAGTGGATCCTAACCAGGAGTTGAACATACATCCCAAGCCAACCACAATGAGGTGGTACTTCACTTTTGCTGGGATGGTGTCATCAGGTCCAGGTGGGGAGCTGAACTTTCCAACGCATCTATCAGCAACGAGATAGGGTGAGGCAGTGTAAGTGAGTTCTCTGCTTTTGCCAGGGTAGCATCAGCAGGGCCCTGTGGGGAAATGAATATCCACCTCTACCTGGAACTATGTACTATATCTAAATATGATGACTACCTGTTAAACAAATGCTGAGTTTCACAAAATAAAATCCAAAATATCAAGGATATAAAAAAAATCATTCATCATGCAAAGAACCAGGAAAATTTTAACTTGGATGAAAAAAGGCAATCAAAACATGTCAAAACTGAGATGACACAGATGTTAGAATTACCTGACAAGGATTTTGAAGCAGCCATTATAAAAATGCTTCAACAAGCAATCATAAACATAATTGAAACAAATTTTAAAAAGGTTCATCAATTGTAACAAATGTGCCACTATGATGGCAGATGCTGACAATGGGTGCAGAAGGTATATGGGAAATCTCTGTACCTTCTGCTCAATTTTGCTATGAACATAAAGCTGCTCTAAAAAATAAAGTCTATAAAAAATTAATATAAAAAACAACAAAAATTTTAAAGGCAACAAACTAGGGAACTTCCTCAATATTAGAAAGGATTATTAATGGAAAAACCCAGAGCTAACATCATACTCAATAGTAAAAGACTGAAAGCTTTTTCCCTAAGACAAGACAACAATGCCCAATTTTACCATTTCTATTCAACATTGTACTGGAAGTTCTTGTCAAAGTAATTAGGCAAGAAAAAGAAAGAAAATTAATCAAATAGGAGAAGAAATACAACAATCTCCATGTGCAGATGATATGATCTTGTATATAAAATTCTAAAGAACCCACAAAAATTAGATAAATATTTCAGCAAAATTGCAAGATACAAAACCAACACTCAAAAATCAGTTGTACATCTATACACTAGCAATAAACAATCCAAAAAGGAAATGAAAAACTATTCCATATGCAATAGGAGCAAGAAGAATAAAATATTTAGGAATTAATTCAACCAGGAAGATGCAAGATTTTACACATAAAACTACAAGTCAGTGCTGAAAGAAATTAAAGAACATCTAAACAAATAGTAAAAGACATTATGTGTTCATGTGCAATGCACCAAAAGCAGTTCTAAGAGGTAAGTTTATAGAGATAAACACCTACATTGAAAAAGAAAAAAGATCTCAAAAAAAAAAAATCTACTGTCACATCTTAAAGAACTAGAAAAAAAGAGGACAAACTAAGTCCAAAGTTAGTAAAAGGAAGGAAATAAAGATAAGAGAAGAATTAAATGAAATAAAGACTACAAAAATAATAGAAAAGAACAATGAAATTAAGAGTTGTTTCTTTGAAAAAATAAACAAAATTGACAAATCTTCAAGTGGGCTAACCAAGAAAATAAGAGAGAAGACACAAATAAAATCAAATATGAAAGAGGAGGGCCGGCCTGGTGGCGCACTGGAGAGTGCGCCGCTTGGGAGCGCAGCGGCGCTCCCGCCGAGGGTTTGGATCCCATGTGGAGACCGGTTCCCGCTCACTGGCTGAGCGCGGTGCAGGCGCAACACCGAGGGTTGCAATCCCATTGCCAGTCCCCAGTACGGGCGCGACACCAAGGGTTGCAATCCCGTTACCGGTCAGTAAAAAAGACAAAAAGGAAAAAAAAAAGAAAGAGGAGACAACTGACAGACACCACAAAAACACAAAGGATCTAACAGGATACTATTAAAAATTATTTGCCAACGGGGCCGGCCCGGTGGCGCACTGCTACAGTGCGCCGGCGGCGCTCCCGCCGAGGGTTCGGATCCCACATATAGACCGGGAAAAAAAAAACAAAAAAACAAAAAAAAAAAAAAAATTATTTGCCAACAAATTGGATAAGTCCCCTGAGCTGCAAGGATGGTTCAACATATGCCAATCAATAAATGTGATATACCATATTAACAGAATAAAGAATAAAAATCATATGATCATCTCAATGATGTGGAAAAGGCATTTTACAAAATTTAACATCCTTTCATGACAAAAACTCTCAACAAATTAGGTATAGAAGGAAGGTACCTCTACACAATAAAGTCCATATATCATACACCCACAGCTAACATCATACGTAACCAACAGTAAAATGATGAAAGATTTTCCTGTAAGATCAGGAACAAAACAAGGATGCCTACTCTTGCCACTTCTATTCAACATACCACTAGAGGTCTGAGCCAGAGTAAGTAGGCAAGAAAAAGAAATAAAAGACATCCAAATTGAATTTTTTTAAAAAAAGTAAAATTGTCTCTGTTTGCAGATGACATGATCTTATATATAAAATACCTTAAGGACTCCACCAAAAAACTATTAGAACTAATAAATAAATTCAGTAAAGTTGCTGGATGCCAAATCAATATGCAAAAATCAGTTGCATTTCTCTATACTAACAATAAAACATCTGAAAAATAAATTTTAAAACCACCTCATTTACATTAGCATCAAAAAGAATACAATACTCAGAAATTTAACTAAGGAGGTGAAAGATCTGTACCCTAAAAACTAAAACATTGATGAAAGAAATTGAAGAAGACAATTTATAGAGAATCCTTATACAATGTTAGTAGAAATATAAATGGTACAGTCATTATGGAAAACAGTATGGAGTTTCTAAAAAAGTTTTTAAAAGAACTACCATATGATCCAGCAATCCCACTTCTGGGTAGACATCCAAAAGAAATGAAATTACTGTCTCAAAGAGCTATCTGCATCCCTATAAATAGAAATAAATGGAAAGATATCCATGTTGATGAATCAGAAGAATCAATATTGTCAAAATGTCTATACCATATAAAGTGATCAACAGATTCAATGTGACTTCCATCAAAATTCCAATGTCATTTTTCATAGAAATATAAAAACAATCCTAAAATTTGAATAGAACCACAAAAGGCCCAAATAGCCAAAACGATCTTTAGAAAAAATAATGAAGCCAGGGGTATCACAATTCCTGATTTCAAATTATATTACAAAGCTATAGTAATCAAAAGAGTATGGTCTTGGCATAAAAACAGACACATAGACCAATAGAACAGAATAGAAAGCCCAGAAATAAACCCAAGCATGTACAGTCAAATGTTCTTCTACAAAGGCTAGACACAAAGAATACACAAAAGGGAAAGAATAGTGTCTTCAACTAATGATGTTTGGAAAACTGGATTTCCACATGCAAAAAAAGCATAAAAAGGAAAAATAAATTAGACCTTTATCTTACACCATACACAAAAATCAATCCAAAATGGATTAAAGATTTAAACATGAGACCTAAAGCCATAAAACTCCTGGAAGAAAACATAGGGGGAAGGCACCATGACATTGGTCTTGGTAACAATTTTTTGGCTATCACACCAAAAGCACAGGTAATAAAAGCAAAAATAAACAAGTGGGGCTATATCAAATGAAAAATTTCTGCACTACAAAGGAAACAACCAACAGAATGAAAAGGCAAACCACAGAATGGGAGAAAATATTTGCTAACCATATAATAAGGGGTTAATACCCAAAATATATAAGGAACTCATGCAACTCAACAGCAAGAAAACAAGTAACCCAATTTGAAATGGGAAAAGGACCTGAATGGGCATTTTTCCAAGGAAGACATACAAATGGCCAACAGGCATATAAAAAGGTGCTCAACATTACGAAGCATCAGGGAAGTGAAAATCAAAACCACAATTAGATATCACCTCATAAGTGTTAGAAGAACTATTACATATCAAAATGTCAAAAGATAATGTCAAAAAGATATATCCAAAGGAAATAAAATCATTGTCTCAAAGAGATGTCTGTACTTCCATGTTCATTGTGGCATTATTCATGATAGACAAGATATAGAAACAATCTAAGTGTCTGTCAACACATGAATGAATGAAGAAAATGTGGTATACACATTTATACTGGAATAATATTCAGCTTTAAAAAGAGAAAGAAATTCTGTCATTTGTAACATACATGAACATGTACGACATTATGCTAAGTGAAATAAGCCAAGCACAGGAGCACAGAAAAACAAATACTGCATGATCCCAGTTACATGTGGAATCTAAAAAAAATCAAACTTATAGAAGCAGAGAATAGAATCATGGTTTCCAGGGGCTAAAGGGTGTGGAAAATAGGGAGATGTCAGTCAAAGGGAACAAAATATCAGTTAGGCAGGATGAATAAGTTCTAGAGATCTGATATACAGCATGATGAATATAGTTAATAATTATGTATTGTATACTTGATATTTCATAAAAGGGCAGATCTTAAGCAGACTCGAAAAAAAAGAGTAACTAGGTGATATGATGGATATGTGAATAACCTTGACTGTGGTAATCATTTCATAATGTATACACATATCAAAACATCACATTGTACATCTTGAATATATACTATTTTCATTTGTCAATTACCTCTATAAAGCCTCCCCCCCAAAAAAAGCATTCTGCATTCATAAATTGGAAGACTTAATATTATTAAGAGATAATACTCCCTTAAACAATCTACAGATTCAACATGGTCCCTATCAAAATCCTGAATACCTTTTTTGCAGAAATAAAAAAGCTCACCCTAAAATTCATATGGAACTCCAAGGGACCCCAACAGCCAAAACAATCTTAACAACAATAATAATAAACTTGGAGGACTCAGGTTTCCTGATTTCAAAACTTACTACAAAGTTACCATAATCAAAACAATGTGTCACAGGCATAAAAGTAGGTACATCAATGGAATTGAGTTGATGTGTCCATAAATAAACCCATACATCTATGGTCAACTAATTATTAACAAAGGTGCCAAGAACATTCAATGGGAAAAGTATAGTCTCTTCAACAAATGGTGCTGAGACCATTGGATATCCACATGCAAAAGAACAAAATTGGACTCTAACCTTACACCATATACATAAAATAACTCAAAGTGGACCAAAGACCTAAATATAAGAACTAAATCTGTAAAACTCTTGGAATAAAAGAGGGATAAATCTTCATGGTCTTGGATTTGGCAGTAGATTCTTCAATGTAATACCAAAAGCACAAGCAGCAAAATAAATAATAGATAAATTGGACTTTATAAAAATTTAAAATACTTGTGTATTAAAGGACACTATCAACAAAGCAAAAAGACAACCTAAGGAATGAGAGAAAATACTTAAATATCATATATCTGATAAGGATCTAGTACCCAGAATATTAAAAGAACTCTTACAATCCAACAACATAAAGACCAAAAAAAATCAATTACAAATGGGCAGAGTACTTGGATAGACATTTCTCTGAAGAAGATATACAAATGACCAACAAGCAAATAAAAAAGATACTCAAACCCATTAGTCATTAGGGAAATGCAAATCAAACCACAATGAGGTACCACTTCTAATCCATTAGGATGGCTAAAAAAATCAACAAACAAACAAAAAAACAAGTTGACAGGGAAACCCTCATACATTGGAACTCTCATACATTGCTGGTGGGAATGGAACATGGTACCCTCTGCTGTGTAAAACAATTTGGCAGTTCCTCAAAAAGTTAAACATAGAATTACTACATTAATCTACAAGTCCACTTCTAGGTACATACCCAAATAAACTGGAACACTGAACTGAAAACAGGTGTTCAAACAAATTTCATTCACGAATGTTCACAGCAGAACCATTCACAATAGGCAAAAGGTGGAAACAAGCCAAATGTGCATCAACAAGTGAACAGATAAAATGTTGTGGTATATCCATACAATGCAATATTACTCAGCCATAAAAAGGAATGAAGTACTGACACATGCTACAATATGAATGAATATTGAAAACATTATGCTAAGTGAAAGAAGCCAGAACAAAAGGCCACATATTGTATGATACCATTTACATAAAATATCCAGAATAGGCAAATCCATATGTACAGATAGCAGATTAATGATTGTCAGAGTCTGTGGTGAGAGGAGAATGAGGAGTTACTGCTTAATGGGTATGGGGTTTCCCTTTAGGGTAATGAAAATATTCTAGAACTAGAGAGTAGAGATGGTTGTGCTACGTTGTGAATAAACTAAATGTCACTGAATCCATGCTTTAAAAACGGTTAAAATGGTAAATTTTCTGTTATATGTATTTGCCATTATAGATAGATAGATAGGTCATAGATAGTAGATTAGATAGATAGAAGATAGATAGATAGATAGATAGATAGATAGATAGATAGATAGATAGATAGAGATACAGATAGACATATAGATAGAAAAAAAGTTTATGACCATGTTCAAATTATAAGATTTCCAGAAATAAGAAAATCGGTAATCTGTTTACAAAAGCTTTCAAAGACAGCACAAAGTATTAAACTTATTGCCAAGAGTCAAAGAGAGGGCAAACTATAAGATAGTCTGGACCCTTTCTTTCATGGCAACAATGAAAAATTGACTTTTTTTTAAAAAAAAAAAAAAAGAATTACAATACTGTAGTAAGAGGTAGTAAATACATGGGATTCCTTACTCCCAAGGAAGTACAAGCTAATGATATAAATACTATCAAAATTATTTAAAGTGAAATATGATATAATCATATTGACTCAAGGAAATTTATAATGCTTTAGTTTGTTTCAAGCCTAACCTTTTGGGATTGATATGAGGAAGAGAAGTGCTTCCTTCATATAACATATTCCTTGGTTCTACTAGTAGAAACTAAATATTAGGTAAGAAAAACTGGACCAAGTCCACATAGCAGTTTTGTTTTGTTTTGTTTATTCTTAACACTATATTCCTACAAGTTCAATCTGAGTCTTCAAACCTACTTTATCCCAAGCCTGTCTACAAAACATTTCATAGATAGATGTGGCTGGTGGTAGGTATCCACTTTTTTTGTGTGTGTGTGACCGGCTGCACCGCGCTCAGCCAGTGAGCACACCCGCCATCTGATTTTGCGATCCCTATATAGGATCCGAACCCGTGGCGGGAAGCGCTGCTCCGCTCCCAGCACCGCACTATCCCAAGTGTGCCACCGGCCGACCCAGGTTTCCACTTTTAACAAAAGTTAGTTCTTGTCTTGAGGATTGAGTTTGCTTGAATATCTTTCTGTATTTTCTAATTATGTTGGTGCATCCACTAAAACTCTGTTTTCATAACAACTACTATTCACGGATGTCTATTTTTGTTTTATATGAAAGGAAAACTGTAATTCAGAAACACAATGGCACATTTTTTAAATATTGATTTATAAATGGGCTAGCTTTGGACCAATGAGCTTGCTTTGGAGAAAAATGTTTACATTTTTGTTTCTTTTTAAAATTATACTAAAATTATTCAAAATCATTTATTTACTGTTAGGTTCAGAAAGCTTACATCTGGTGGGAATACAGGTATAATACCAATGATTAAGCTCTTGGATTAGCAGTGCTAATAATAATTTGTACACAGATGTTACAAAAAATAACCTTTTATTATTCCTGTTATGCTTATTTTTATGTAACGCACTAATTTGGGAGGTAGGGGAGGTTTCAAGTAAATAAATGACATCTACATTTTAAACCCAAATAAGTTGCTGGCTCAACTCCTACAACTTGAAATCTACCCTCTGTGGTTATATATCCTTTTTAAATCAACGACTACATTGAGTGTAAGAAGCCTTGTGCCAAAGCATTAAACTTGACAGGGTACCTGGAAAAAAAATGATAAGCTCTATATAAAAATTAAACATACAAATGAAGTATTAGCACACATTAATTCATTCATTTACAACTTAAGATCTATTACGCATCTACTGCTTGTCAGGCACCAGGAGAGGCACCAATGATATACTGGAAAACATGTAGTTCCTATTCTTAAGGAGGTTACCCTGTTGTCAGGGTATTAAATATATTACTATTAAAATAACTAAATAATTTTGAAAAAGGTTCTAGCATGCTTCTTTTGAGGTGTTTTTAAAAATTCCAAACACTTTTAAAATTGCTTTCTACAATCATAATTAAGTCCTGTAACGTTAGGATTAAATTGAACTACCAGAGTTTTTTAAGATTAAAGCCTAATGTTTGATAGTGCTGCCAAAACTTTGGATTAGTCATTGTAAACATTAATAATATTTATGTGAACTTGGGGTTTACTCAGCAAAACCATATTAGTTAGGGTCTTTTGTGTTACAGGGAACATAGAAGCATTACAGTGATGTAGATTTACTGTAAGAATACATGGAGAAGTAAGAAAATTCAGAAACTGACTTAGCTGCTACAAAATCAGACAACATGGATAAGTATAAAAATGGTTCCTTGTTCAGGATATAACAGTGGTTTTAAAGCCCAACTAGCAGCTCCAGGAAACAACTAGCAGCCCTAATAACTTGCTCATCTATTAATCTCCTCTGTCTCAAATACGTGTTGCCTGTAATTCTGTCATTTTTGGAGTTACACTTCAGCCCTCTTTCCCTCACACACCATAACAAAACCATTACCAAATCCTGTTTTCTCTAGCTTCAAAATAAATCCTGAATCCAACCACTTTTCCTGGCCTCCACAACTAATATCCTACTCCAAGCTACCAACATCTCTCTCAGTGACTACTACAATTCCCTACTAAGCCATCTTCCTACTTTCACTCTTTCTCCCTCAGTAAGTTCTCCACACAGCAGTCCAAGTAATCTTGTTAAAGTGTTGGCCGGCCCAGTGGCGCACTGCTGCAGTGCGCCACTTGGGAGCGCAGCGGCGCTCCCACCGAGGGTTCGGATCCCACATACAGACCGGTTCCCGCTCACTGGCTGGGCGAGGTGTGGGAGCAGCACCGAGGGTTGCGATCCCGTTGCTGGTCCCGGTCTGGTACGGGCGCGACACTGAGGGTTGCGATCCATTGCCGGACACGAAGGAAAAAAAAAAAAAGTGCATATCATAAAATGTCAAAACCCTGATCAAAACCCTTTCCTGATCAAAACCCTCCAATAAGTTTTCTCAAACAACTACAGACAGATCTTCCATACGATTCAGCAATCCCACTTTTGGGTATATACCCAAAGGAATGGAAATCATAACATCCAAGGGATACCTGCATTCCCATGTTCATCTCAGCTCTGTTTACAATAGCCAAGACATGGAACCAACCTAAATGTCCACTGATGGATGATTGGATAAGGAAACTGTGGTACATATATACCATCGAATACTACTCTGCCATAAAAAAGAATGAAATTCTCCCATTTGCAACAGCATGGATGAGCCTGGAGAAACTTATGTTGAGTGAAATAAGCAGAGCACAGAGGGGTAAATACCACATGTACTCACTCATATGTGGGAGCTAAGAGAGAAAGAAGGAAGGAAAGAAAGACCACGTAGTGCGTTGGACTTGCAGAGGGAGAGAACATTCCTTGGACTACAAAGTGGAGTGGGGGGACAGGGAGAAGGAGAGGGAGGTTGGGGATAATTGGGTAGGGGACACAGGGTATAAATGCAATTCGTGGTAATGGGTATGCTGCCAGTATTAATCTGGCCTTCAACATCATGGGCATGAGGGGTGACAATCAGCTTTGTATCTCATGAATATTCATAACCAAAAAAAAAAACTTTAAAAAGCCTTCCAATAATTTCCCATCACACTTAAAATAAAACAAGAGTTTCTTACCATGGCTTGTAAGGCTATTATAACATGATCCTTGGATATTACCCAATCTCAACTACCATTACCTACCTCCCACTGCTCCAACAACCTTGGCCTTCTTGCTGTTCCTCAAACATGACAAGCATAAGCTTGCCTTAAGGCTTTTCCACATGGTATATTCTCTGCCTAGAAATACTCTTCCCCCAGATACTCTCCTGGCTCTCTCCCTCCTGTCGTCCAGGTCTCCTTCTATCCAACTCCTGAGTTAGGACTTCCCTGACCATCAAAACTAAAAAATGGCTCCTTTCCCTTCTCCTATTTATTTTTCTCCCTGGACTTATCATGACCTGAAATAGTATTATGTAATTATTCTATGTCTATTTATTGCAAGTCTCCCAACTAGAATGAAAGCCCATACAGGCAAACTTTTGTTCACTGCTGCATCTTGAGCATCTTAGAATAGTGCCTGGCACACAGTAGATACTCAATATTTGTTTAATAAACTAATTACTTCTGTCTCTCTATCTGCCTTTCTCTCTACTGACTCTGCTCCCATTTGTCTTGATTTCAAAACTCCTGAGAGAGACTCTTCTTTCATGAATTAATCACCATTCAATAGTGAATGTCTATCTAAGTCAGGTCACACAATGGGCAGCCAGATGGTTGTCTTAGCTACAGCACCAATTCCTGGTCCCTAGTGTCTTATGGACAGAGTACCATAGTCACATGGCATAAAAAACAAAATCTTATATTCAAGGAATCACCTCTGGCTATTTTCCTCACGTGGAGTTTGAGGTAGAATAATCTCTTCAATTATTTTCTTCACTCTTCTTCCCATTAAGGGCTACAAGTTTTCGAACCACCTACCTAGGGTAACAAGTAGGACCAGACCTTCTAGGAAATCCTTGTCTTCTTCCCACCAAAATGTTCATGCTATTTCTCTTTCCCTCTGATCAAACCCCTAACCAAACACTCATCACTTCCCCTCAGTTTTATGGGGGAAATTTTCTAATCTATAAATCCATGTGCTATGGTGTATCACAGGTAATTTGTTACCTTTTTCTGAAGTTTTTTTTTTTTCATTTTAATAAGCAATCCTATAGAAAGCAATGCCTTAACCCAACAGCAGGAACCTCAATTTTAGGCAATATGATTATGATCTTAGGGATAATAAATTGGAGCAGAATGGCGCTTCTAAAATCCCTCAAATGACATCATTTATATGACTATTGCTTGCCTATTAATGAAATTATCCCTGTTGTGGGCAACTCTCATTCATTTATTCAGTCATTCAAGAAACATTATTGAGTGCCTGCTATTTGCAAGGCACCATATAGTGTTCTTGAGTCACAAATATGTTGCTCCCAGGAAAACAGGCTTTCATTTCAGCAAAAAGTTATCCTTCTTCATATTTTGTTATTAGGTTTTACTGGGAATAAAACATTGCTGAAGCACATTTTATCAGCAGCAATCATTGTGGATTACTCAGACTTCTAAACTATGGAGCACTTATTTTCAGGCTCACTGTAGACAGTACAGATGTATTATGAAATTATGAAATTTATGGGGGAAATTTTCTAATGTATAAATCCATATGTTATGGTGTCACTACCAGTTTAGACAAAATAGCTGTATTTTCTTCTGCACTCTACTCAACTTGCTCAACAATCTGTTTTACATTTTTTAGGCCATAGCTGTCTCAAGCAGTGTTTACTAGAAGAGAGTAGTGCCATGCTTAGGCATATACTCTTTATACAGATTCAATCAGAACAGGTACAAACACTTCACTGAGGCTTCCATAAATCTCCATGACATTCATTCATTTTGTTAATATGGTCAAAAAATGTTTTTTTTCATAAATGTATCAACCATTCCTAATTTTGATAAAACAGTAATACCTGTTCTTTATAAAGATTATTTGAAAAATGTTCATTTTCACCATCGTTAAAATCATCGGTAGCCAGTCTTAATATGCTATACAATATAGCCACAATACATTACATTACCATCTGCACCAAATGCTATCCTCCCACTCGTCCTTGATATTCTTACACTTAATCCTCTTTGTAACCCTTACACCTCCCACACTATCTACCCTAACTTCATAACTGTCAAAAAAGGAAATGATCATTTCATCTCATACACCATCATTTTCAGCAAATTTTCTCATGCTGGTGATGTAGCCTTTAATTCCAGCCAGCTGAGTGTATAAGACCTTTCTTCTCATGCCATCAGTGGGATAACACTGGTAAACTCTGTATCTCTACTCCTGCAAATAAATGATTGCTATATTTTGCTTTGACTCTTAGACATATCAAATACATATATAACATTCTAATATCCTCATGTTCACAGACTTTTTCATATCTCCACAACATTTTTTACCTGAAATGATATTTCAAAGATCAAATACCTAAGCCACTAAATTGGTTCCAGGTATGGCTGGACCTGCAGCTTTGGTAAATACAAGCCAGAAGTCTTGGTGATGTCCGTGTGGTGTTAAGTGTGCAGGCTCACAAAATGCCAGAGCTGTGGAGTCTTGGGACCCTCCACCTGATTTCAAAAGACATATGGAAAAACCTGGGGACCCAGGAAGAGTTCTGTCACATGAGGCAGATTCACTGCAGAGTCTTCGATAGAGTGATGCCAAGAGGAAATGTGGGGTCAGAGTTGCAGCAGAGAAAACCCACCAAGGCCATGTCCAGTGGAGCCATGATAGCAGGACCACCATGGAGAACCAGATCTGCAGAGCTACCAGCATGTAATGCCAGTCTGGGAGAGCAGAAACAAGGCTGAAAACCAGGAAAGTCATAGAAGCAGAGCTGCCTGAAAACTTGGAGACCTAATCCTCACACCAGCATACAGAGGATGTCAAACATGGAACAAAGGTACACAATTCACCAGCTTTGAGATTTATGCCTGCCCTGCTGTGTTTCAGACTTGTTTAGGACCTGTATCCCTTTCTTTTTTCCTGTTTCTGCCTTTTGAATGTGAACATGTTTGTTCCACCATTGTGTCTTAGAAGTAGGTAACTTGTTTCAATTTCACAGATGGGACCTTGAGACCTTGGACTTTTGAACTGGGACAAGTTAAGACTTTGGAGATGAAATGAATGTATTTGTATATAAAAAGGACATGAGTTTGGGGGGGTCAGGGGTGGAATGCTGTACATTAGATGCCATCCCCCCACCTCACTGAAGCTTAATCCCCACTGTAACTGTTGAGGGTGGGAAATCCTATTATGATAATTGAAAAGTGAGGTCTTGAAGAGGTGATTAGATTGTAAGGACCATGTCTTGGTTCGTGGGTGTGGTTCTGAGGGCTTTAAAAGGACAGCACGTGAGAGTTTCTCTCTCTCTCTGCTTGCCATTTTCTGCCATGTGGGAAACTCCTGCCTTGCTGTAAAGCCACCACCAGAGAAGACTCTCCCCAGATGTGTTCTCTGGAGTTTTGACTTCCCAGCCTCTGAAACTGTAAGCAACAAATTTCATCTTCTTACAAATTACCCAGTTCTGAGTATTTTGTTACAAGCAACAGAAATGGACTAATACAGGGGGTCAGAGACAGTTCTCATTCACGTGAACCACATAATGCTATACATTTACAGTTTTGTTCCAAGGGTATGTTAACTCATGCTCTCTGTCATAATGTAGTGCAAAGAGATCTGGATCATTTGGACATACCAAAGAATATCTCATTTCCATCATATCAATTACATTATATTGGTTGGGCCAAATAAGTCAGAGGTGGCTAGAATGCTGGAGGCCTTGCCAATAAGACACATACACTCCACTGAGGTTACCAGAGGTGGGGAAGGGAGTAAGGGATGAATTTGTAAAGGGCCATGAAAAATGATTACATTATATAATGTTGAATGTACTAATTATCCTGATTTGACGATCACATATGGCACACAGGTAATGATATTCAACTCTGCACCTCACAGAAATGTACAATCAACTACGTTACAATAAAATTAAATTAAAATTTTCTTAAAAAGACACATACACTCCAGTGAATGGGAGAAGAACCCTAAGATGATTTAGGAGTCTGTAACACCAGTATATTTTTAGAGATCAAGTGGCTAGGGGCATGTTCAAAGTGAAAGACAAATTGGTGAATGTTGGCAAATTTTGTTGATAAAGCAGTAGCAGGGTCTAAGACGATTTACCCAAATTTTGAAAGAAGTTCTATTGTAGGTAAAATGCTATTTACAGAGAAATATCTAGTGAAAGAAGAGTCAATAGAGACAGCAAACTTCATTTTTTTTTATTTTAAGAAATTGTCACAGCCACACTATACTTCATTAACCACCACCCGATCAGTCAGCAGCCATCAACATCAAGGCAAGACCCTCCACCAGCAAAAAGGTCACAACTCGATGAAGGCTCAAATGGTCATTAACTTTTTTAAGGTATATACATTCTTAGATACAATGCTATTGCACACTTAATAGACTGCAAGATAATATAAACATAACTTTTATATGTTCTGGAAAACCAAAAAAATTGTGTGATTCACTTTAATGTGGTGGTCTGGAAGCGAATCTGCAATATCTGTGAGGTCTGCCTTTACATACCTTTGAAAAAACAGCACCCATATGCTACTGGGCCCCGGTAGAGATAAAATGCCTGATTATGGGACACTAAATGATGATGTGGCTAAATCTGCCCATCATGAACTGAGTCCTGTCAGACCCACAAAGTTATAACGTCAGGTGGGCCCAGGAACAATTCATCATATGATGGAAGTGGTACATCCAGAATAAAGCAAAGCGGGACCAGAGGGCACTAGCAAGCTGCATGAGCAAGAAGTCCAAACCCCTATGGCATTCACCACTCTTAGATCAGTGATCTTTCCTCATGTCACTGGTATGGCCATATGGAGGATCCCCTAAGACCAGTTAAAGGAAGAGGAAAAAACCTGAGTATGGTTTATGGATCAAACAGATCGATAAGCAAAAAAGGATACCATCTGCCTTGCAACATCACTCAAGGGCAGCCTAAAAGATAGCAGTGAGAAAAAATCCTCCCAATCATTGGAGATTTAGGTGGTGCACCTGGTCATCTACTTTGTGCGGAAAAAGAAGACTGAGGTTAAAATATGCTAAGGTATTTCTAAAAGTTTGTGGAAAGATTTATGTTATCTTTCAATTCCATTTATCCACGAATTTTTTGGAGTACCCTCGTATACAGACTTTTGGCATTTGGTGAATTGTCTGGTTAGCTGATAAGGTGCTAAAATTAAAAAATGATTGGAACGGGCCGGCCCAGTGGCGCACTGCTACAGTGCGCCGCTTGGGAGTGTGGCGGCGCTCCCGCCGAGGGTTCGGATCCCACATACAGACCGGCCGCTCACTGGCTGAGTGAGGTACGGGCGCAGCCCCGAGGGTTGCGATCCCGTTGCCAGTCCCGGTCCAGTACAGGTGCGACACTGAGGGTTGCGATCCGTTGCCGGTCACGAAAAAAGACAAAAAGGAAAAAAAAAAATAATTGGAAGATCGGGAACAAGGAGGTCTGGGATAGAAACAAATGGATACATATAAGGGAGTGGGCACAAAGTGTGACAATCTTTGTATCACATGTTAACAACCATCAGAGAGCATCAGTGTTGGAAGAGGCACAAAACAATCCAGTATACAAAACGAATCTGTCAGTTGATACGATATAGTCTCTGTCACCAACTACCCCAGTGCTAGCAAAATGGAGACATTAATTAAGTGGCCACAATAGGAGAGTTGGAGGTTATGTACAGATCCAATGGCACTTAAGGTCTGATATAGCTAGTACTACCACTGAATGTTCAACCTGCCAAAATAAAGTCCAATGCTAAGTCCCTGCTATAGTATTATTCTTCTAGGAGACCAATCAGCTAATTGGTAGCAAGTTAACTATGTTGGGCCCCCTCCAGCCTTGAAGGACCAGTAGTTCATTCTTGTAGAAACAGATACATATTCTAGGTATTGGTTTGCCTTTCCTGCTTGCAGGGTCTCATCTAGCACACTAACTAAGAGCTTATGGCATGTCTGATCCATTGGCACACAATCACAGGTATTATCACATCAGACCAGGGGACCCACTTTTCGGTAAAGGGGCACAGGAGTATGCCTATGATTACAGGATCCAATAGTTATATCACATTCCATACTATCCAAAAGTCACTAGAATTTTAGAGCATTTAAATGGCCTTCTGAAGGCACAGCTAAAACACCAGCTCGGAGACAATACTTTTCAAGAATGGAGAGTCATTCTCCAGGTACAATACTCACTGGATCAAAGAATTTTACATGGAACAATGTCCCAGAAAAAAAGAATATATGTTCTTGGAACTAAAGGTTAGAAACAGGAATGGCTCCACTTACTGTTACTACAATGACTCATCAGAGGACTTTGTTTCCCATCATTGTAACTCTGGGATTGGCAGAGCAAGAAGTACTGATGCCCAAAGTAGGCACAATTTCACTACAGGACTTAGTTAGAACCAAGATGTGATTCATATACAAAGATAACAAGTAGACATCTTCAAATATTAAAGAATACAGAGACTACAGAGCCATAACTCTTTCTTGCCAATGAGATCAGCCATTTAAGAGATTAATCAAACTAAAGAATTCAGAAAAAAAAGACTGGTGGTAAACAGTAAATTCATTTTTATGTAGTACTAATAAAGAACAACAAAATTGCAGGAATTATGATTAATAAATGAACTATGAATATCATAACATAGACAACATAAGAATAATAATATAAAACCTACAAATATTGGAGGATGGTAAGTCAAAAGGATGTATAAGTGTTAATATTCTCATTTGTCAATCAATAGTGTCTAAAGTTAAACATTACTTAATAAAACATTATACTCCAACTTCATCCTTTTTTAATAATACTTTTTAGCCATAAGGAGAATCTTAAAAGAAATAAATCCTATGGTGAAGAGTCACTTATTTGAAGTTCAACATTGCTTTTTTATCTTGTCTCTTTTACATCTATGAAATTTACATAAAATTAAATTTAATATTTTATTTAAAATAACATCCACTTTTATAAAACTATCTTGATATCTTCCAACCTAAACTATTTTTTATATATACACATATATACATATATATCTGCATAAAAAGATATATGGAATATCATTCACTTAATGTTAACAATGGTAAGTTCTGAATAGTGGAATTTAGGTTATTTTTTATTTTTTACTTTTCTACATTTTTTGGATTATTTATATATTACTTATATTACATATGTTTCCAAAAGAAATAATGAAAGGAAGCAAAGGTCAGATATTTTTAATGTTATATGCTATGATAAAGCTGTAGATTTTAGTAAATCTGTGAAGACCAAAGATCTTGAACAATTTTAAGATGGACATTAAAACCATAAGAGTAGGAGGGCTCTTCCAAGAAAATTAGACAACGAAAAGATAACTGAATATATAATGTTTATTCCTGCAGAATAGATACAAAGGGAAGAGAAATCCATGAAGAAAATTCAGAAGTCAGAGTGGTGAGAAGAAAATCAAGACATTATGCTATCATGAAAACCAAGGGAAGACACAGTGGTCGACATTGTCAAATGCTACAGAGAGGCTATGTGAGAAATTAACTAAAAATCATAAGCAAGAAATTACTAGTAATCATGGTAAGAATGCTTGCAGTAGCATGACTGTAGTGACTCATAAGTGAATGATTGATGAGAAAGCACATACTATTCACTTGAGAAGTTTAGATAAGGAGGAAAAAAAGATCTCAAGCTGCTGTAGCTAAGAGAAGAAGAATTTTTAAGTTAATTTTGAAGATGATGAAGACTTAAGAAAGTGCATTGATGAAAGAAAAATGCCTACAGAAAGGGAAATGGTAAAGATTAAAAATAGAAGATTTTGAGCCTTTTTTCATGTACCGCTTGGCCATATATATGTCTTTCCTTAAGAAATGTCTATTCAGCTCCTTTGCCCATTTTTCAATGAGATTACTCGGATTTTTACTTTTAAGTTGTTTGGGTTCCTTGCATATTCTGGATATCAATCCCTTGGTGAATGTATAGTTTGCAAATATTTTCTCCAAGTCTGTAAGTTGTCTTTTCACTCTGTTGATTGTTTCCTTTGCTGTGCAGAAGCTTTCTAGTTTGATATAACCACATTTGTTTATTTATTTATTTATGTTATCTGTGCTTTTGGAGTCTCATTCATAAAGTCTTTACCCAGTCCTACATCCTGAAGTATTTCCCCTATGTTTTCTTCTAGGAGTTTTATAGTTTCAGGTCTTATATTTAAGTTGTTAATCCATTTCAAGTTGATTTGGGTATATGGCAAGAGGTATGGGACTAGTTTCATTCTTCTACATATGGATATCCAGTTTTCCCAGCACTAATGATCAGGGAAATGCAAATCAAAACTACATCAAGGTATCATCTCAATCCAGTTAGACTGGCCATTACCAAAAAGGCAGAAAATAACAAATTCTGACAAGGATGCAGAGAAAGGGGAACCCTTGTACACTGTTGGTGGGACTGTAAATTAGTGCTGCCATTATGGAAAACAGTATGGAGTTTTCTCAAACAACTACAGAAAGAACTACCATACGATCCAGCGATCCCATTGCTGGGTATACACCCAAAGGAATGGAAAACATCATATGAAGGGATACCTGCACTCCCATTTTTATTGCAGCTCTATTTACAATAGCCAAGATATGGAACCAACCTAAATGTTCATCAACAGATGACCAAATAAGGGAAATGTGGTATATATACACAATGGAATACTACTCAGCCACAAAAAAAGGACGAAATTTTGCCAATCGCAGCAATATTTCGATCTTGGAGAAAATTATGTTAAGTGAAATAAGCCAGGCACAGAAAGAGAAATACTGCATGTCCTCACTCATAAGTGGGAGCTAGGAGGGAGAGGGGTGGGGAGGAAGGGGAAACAGTGGTGCTTTGAACTTGCAGAGGGAGAGAGCAGACCTAGGGCTGCCGGGGCTAAGGAAGGAAGGAAGGAAGGAAGGAAGGAAGGAAGGAAGGAAGGAAGGAAGGAAGAAACAACACAATAATACATTGAACTTTCAGAAGGAAAGAACAGAAATGTGGTTACTGGAGGTGGGAAAGGGGGAAGGGGGTTTAGCAAAAAATTGGTTAATGGACACAAAGAATAATTACATGTTGTAATGATGAATGTGCCAATTATTCTGATTTGATCATCACATATTGTACACAAGTATTGATAGTCAATTCTTTACCTCACAAATATATATAACCAATTGTTTCAATAAAAAATAAAATAAAACTGTAATGAAAAGAATAGAAGATGGATCAGTATCTAAGAAGGAAGAAGCATATATTCAAAGCAAAGGCAAAAGAATGCACAACTCTATGAGATAAAATGAAAGACTAAAAATAAATCCAGTAGGAAGTTCCATAGAGAAGGACAGGAAGTTGAGAGAATCATTGTGTTCACCACTGATTGCCTTACCTATAATAATTGTAATTAAAAGGATGTTTTTAAGATGACACATCATAATTTAAGGACAAGCATATTTAACAGTACAACAGTAACCCTTAAGAAAGATTATATTATTAACTAAAATCAGATGGTGAAAGAGTATGAAGGAAAAAAAGAGGAAACACTTAAATATTAGCATTGCTCAGAGAGAACTAAGCATATTACATAAAGGTGCAGCTACCAAAGGAACTATTAGAATAAAAATATAAAACTTCTATAATACAGAAGAATTATATCAAAAAAAGAAAATAAAAACAAAATAAAGACCTTTTGAAAAATTATTAAAGTAGAAAACATAAGATGAAAATAATAGAACAGGGGCCGACCCCGTGGCACACTCGGAAGAGTGCGGCGCTGGGAGCGCAGCGAAGCTCCCACCGCGGGTTCAGATCCTATATAGAAATGGCTGGTGCGCTCACTGGCTGAGCACAGTGCAGGCAACACCATACCAAGGGTTGTGATCCCCTTACCGGTCACGAAAAAGACAAAAAATAAAAATTTTTTTTAAAAAAAGAAAGAAAATAATAGAACAGAATTAAAAGAAAACATTTATTGTATCAATAAATGTAAATGAGTTTAATTCAATCATTAGAAAAAAAATATTTTCAGAATGGATCACAAAGCAAAACCCAATTCTATAATACATCAGTTCCAAAATTTTTGGCTTCAAATCCACCCTCTAATGGGGGACATGGAGTACAATTGCAATTTGTGGTAATGGGCATGCTGCCAGTATGGATCTGGACTTCACATCTTGGGCATGAGGGGTGACAATCAGCTTTGTATCTCATGAATATTAATAACCAATAAAAAAATAAAATAAAATAAAAGACCTACCCTCTTTAAACCCTTCAAAACTTCTGTGAAGAATGTCATTGGTACTTTGGTGAGGATTGCATTGAATCTGTAGATAGCTTTGGGTAGTATGGACATTTTAATTCCTCCAATCCATGAACAAGGAATGTCTTTTCATCTTTGGTGTCCTCTTTAATTTCTTTCAGCAGGATTTTGTAGTTTTTATCGGAGAGATCTTTCAACACTTTGGTTAAATTTATTCCTAGGTATTTTATTCTTTTGGTAGCTATTGTAAATGGGCTTGCTTTCTTGATTTCTTTTGCTATTTGTTCATTGTTGGTGTATTAAGAATGCTACTGAATTTTATGTATTGATTTTGCATCCTGCAACTTTGCTGAATTTATTTATCAGCTCTAGGGGTTTCTTGGTAGAGGTTATGGGTTTTTCTATAAATAGAACCATGTTGTCTGTGAACAGTGACAATTTGACTATGTCTTTTCCAATTTGGATGCCTTTTGTTTCTTTGTCTTCCCTGATTTCTCTCACTACTACTTCCAATACTGTGTTGAATAGGAGTGTTGAAAGTGGGCATCCTTGTCTTGTTCCTGTTCTTAAGGGAAAAGCTTTCAGTTTTTCCCCATTCAGAATGATGTTGGTGATGGTTTTGTCACATGGCTTTTATTATGTTGAGATATTTTCCTTCTATACCTAATTTGTTGAGGGTCTGTATCATGAAGAGATGCTGAATTTTGCCAAATGCTTTTTCTGTGAGTACCGAGATAATCATGTTTTTTTGTCCTTACTTTTGTTGATGTGGTATATCGCATTTACTGATTTGCATATGTTAAACCATCCTTGCATTCCTGGGATGAATCCCACTCAATCACAGTGTATAATCTTTTTGATGTGCTGTTGTATTGTTAGCTAACATCTTGTTGAGGATTTTTTGCGTCTATGTTTATAAGGATATTGGCCCATAGATTTCTTTTTTTGTTGTTGTGTCTTTGTCTGGTTTTCATATGAGGTTGATGCTGGCCTTGTAGAATGAATTTGGGAGAAAGGCCTCTGTTTCAATTTTTCGGAATAGTTTGAGAAGGATGGTTGTTAATTCCTCTTTAAGGGTTTGATAGAATTCAGCAGTGAAGCTGTCTGGTCCTGGGCTTTTCTTTGTTGGGAGACTGCTGATTACTGCTTCAATCTCATTGCTTGTTATTGTTCTGTTCAGGTTTTATATTTCTTCTTGGTTCAGTCTTAGTAGTTTATATGTGTCCAGAAATGTATCCATTTCCTCCAGGTTTTCAAATTTGTTGGCATATAGTTGTTCTTAATAGTCTCTAATGATTATAGAGGACGACAAACATTGTCTATTTATGTACCTTATACCTATTGATATTTACTATTTTAGAAATTAAAACTGAAATTTTTATTTATTATTTATTATTAAATAAATAACAACCCTATTGCATGTTAACATAAATAACATATTTTTATGAAAAAAGTACATTTGTCAAAACAAACAAGAATTTAGTGAAAAAGAGTAGAACTGTGTTACATATTTTGCTAATCTTGTTAATATCTGGCTTGAAAGAACACCTAGGTTCTTATATTTGCTTTACATTCAACCTGTATATTCCAGAAAGCAGAAATAAAACAGACAACAGTCTGGCCACTATGTAATAAAACTAGAAATTAATAAAATCAGAAAATAAAAAGGCCTTTTCATCTGGAAATTTTAAAACTATCTCTGCAACATAACTCTCAGGTCAAAAAGTATATGTAAACCAAAACAGCAAAATTTTTAGAAAACATCAATAATGGTAACACTATGTATTTGAATATCACTTACCAAAATTGAATCCCCCAAAAAATCCCATAGAAGCAAATGAGGAAATATAATCATATAAAAATGCAGATGAGTTGACTGTATATTTGGAAAACCCAAAATTATCAACTGCAAAACTACCAAAAATAGTAAAATAATTCAACATTAGTCTAATACAAAATCATATCTAGAAATCACTTTTTTTATATATAAAAACCACAAGTGGCAGAAAATATACAGGAAGATACCTTCAATACATCTTCCCAAAATATAATACCTAGTAATAAACATAACAAGAAGTGGTCAACATCTATAAAAATAAAACTCTAAAAAACATTAAGACACCAAAGAATACTTGGTACTAAATGCTAAAAACAAACTATGCTCTTGTTATAGAAGAAATCAACTCAAATCTCCTTCAATAAAACATGGATTTTAAATAAAATTATGGTATATCTGCAAAATCAAATGTTATTTAAAAGAAAAAGAATGAGAAAGTTTTATGTACCTCCATGGAAAGACCTCTAATATCTATTATTAATTTTTTTAAAAAGCAAGGTACAGAAAAGTGAACATAGTATGATACTTGTGTGTTTTTTAAAATGGGGTAAACAAGACTGCATACACATATTTGCTTATATTTGTGTAAAAGAAACTAGAAGGATTAAAAAGACCAATTTAAGTGGTTAATTATGGTGGAGAGAGCACTGGACAGACTGGGTAGGAGATTTCACTTAGTACCATTTTTTAACTGTGTGACTACATTACCTATTCAAAGTAAAAATTTAACATGATTTTTTCATATCCATATATTTCAAAAGGAAAAAGTCTCATCAAAGTTTCCTCTTTCAGTTATTTTGGAGTACATTTCTCAAATACCTTCTCTTGAAAATTATACCAAAATTAGCAACAGTAGCAATTTTCAAAGCCAAGCACTGTATTCAAAAGGACTTTTACTGAGTGTTTTTATGACTAAAGCGTCATTGATTATACCTGTCTTAAAGTTTTCCAGGCTGATATTATTATGGCTTTGCTAGACAGGGCATAAATGTTTCCTTTGTCTATATATTTGAATATATATACAATCATTTTTAAAACTAGAATCTCAGCCATGCCTTTTACTCCCACAGTTTGCTTTGCACTAGGGGTGGCCTTCTAGTCAGCCCTGTGTCTGTATTAGGCAACTTAACTTTCACAGGAGGGTATCAGTTCTACTCCCAATTCAACTGTCTTTTAAAGCATATGGGTCCTTATTTAATTGCCAACATAGACTAGCAGCACTCCAGGTAGTTGTCAGCAAATACAATCTTGAACTCATGCGGTCCAATACCGATCAAAATCTTGGCCAAGATAAATAATATTTAGAGAGAACTACTTGAAGGATAAAGTGGACACTTGCTATTTTTGGCAGCTCGACATCCAAATATCCTTCCTATATTGGGAAATCCCAGGTTAGGTGGGGAGGCAGGATCCTGTTTCCACCTACAAATACCAAAGAAAGAGCAAATATCCTCTCTCCCCACTTTCTAGAAGCTAGAAGTATACACGTGATCTAGTCTTGATCAAATGGATGAGCTATTATGCTGGGACTTTGTATCACAAGAAAGTGAAGCAAAGATGAAGAGACAATCAGAGATTATTTGCCACGGTGGTGGCACCAGAAGTGAGAATCCAGCAGAATGGGGGTGTCTATCGACAGCAGCACAAGTGTCCTTTGCAGGTTATTCCTATGATAAGATCTTTTCTCAGACTTGCCTCCTCTCAATCACACCCATTTTTTCAAGGCTGGTTTTCTAAACTTTTTAGTGATATCTTTCCAACAAATTCTTTTTTTTCTTTTGCTTGTAATTGAGACAGAGTTCATTTTCTTTTGCTTGCAATCAAGAACATAGAATGATAAAAATGTTGCTCCATTGATTAAATTGGTAAATTAGCTATGGTAATGTGCCTAGATCATATTATACAGACCCCTTAAAATGGTCTTTAGTGAGGTAAACTTTCATATGATAGTACTGATGCTACATTGTGATATAGTTCTAAAATTCTCATCATTTTTTTTTCACAATATTTTAAGCACCTTATATGTTATTCTCTTATGTGAACTTTGGGACAAATTTTTTTCTGGTCATGGTAGCATGAAGACTTGGATTTCCCTAAAGAATTGGTTGGGTTTATATTATGAACAAAAATAAGTATTTGCTTTTATTATTATTGATAATAATATGCACATTTCTATTATTTTAATTACTAATATTGATGGTTGCAATTATTTTTACCAGAAGCCGATATGTTGGAATAGAGAAGACAAGCTGTTGTATTGTTCCTGATTTGAGGTTGTGAAGACTAGATACAGTGAAATGACAAATGATAGGAAAATCGAGAGGTTTTGACAAGAGAGTAGTTGAATTTATGTACACTGGTGTCTAGGCTAGAAAAATATTACAACTAGAAGTGTCCTGATATTTTGAAAAAAGATGGAACTTCAAGGACTTTAAGTATCAATAAAAGCCAAAAGAAGCATAATATGTAGAGATTTGTAAGAACTAGGATGATTTTTTAAATTATAAAAAATATAATAAAATGTAAAGTTTAAGATTTCGAATCTGGGCAGTTCAAGTATCATATATGGCCATAGGAATTATTTTGCGATCTGGAGGGAAAATGAACATAACTGAAGTTGAGAATGTTTGGATAGGTCTTTGGCACTGAAGTTTCCAGGATGGTGACAAGACTTGGAATACAGAGAAGACTCTCAGCCCAATGTCAACAGCACAAGTTGTATGCAAGGAGAAAAATCAGGATTATAGGAATAACCATTTTCTCTTTCTCTTCCATGTTCCTTGCCTTGGTCCGTGAAATGAAACTTCTGGCCTCTCAGAAGTATTGAGGAAGAAGCTTCAGCCATTTTCTCCAACTCTCCTTGAGTATTTATCTGGAAATATGATAAGAAACTTATATCGTAAGATGCATATTTATCTTCTGAATATGATTAATGTGCTGCACATACATAGAAAATATACTAATTGGCACTACTTCAGAATTACCTTCCCAATGGTGTTCTTCTCTCTCATCCTGCCCCATCAGCCCATTGGACCATGCTCTAACCCTCTTAGGATGAAAGGCCTGCCTAGCTGAATCTCACAGTATGAATAAGAAAGAGTATAATAGGGGTTGGCTGGTTAGCTCAGTTGGTTAGAGCACAGCCTTATAGCCCGAAGGTTACAGGTTTGGATCCCCATACAAGCCAGCTGCAAAAAGAAAGAATATAAGAGAAGGGCAAGAGTGGAGAAAGGCATACCAGGTAGCAGATATAGTAGCTACAAAAGTACAAATGCTTAAGCAAATGGGTTATATGTGGAATCCCAAATAGAATGTCTTGAACACAGGATGCATCCTGGAAGGGGGCAAGAGAACTTAGTGGAATGACTGTGACATTATATTCCATGCTAAAAATTTTGGACTTTATGTTGGCAAGACAAATATCTGACAGATTTTCAGCTGACACATCAACAACTCACAGGAGGAAATACTGTTGCCCCTCCTTCTATTCATGGATTTACTACTATTACTCAAGATACCCCCCAAAAGCTGTAAGCCCTCACAAAGTATATGAGTAAATTTTTTTTAAAAAAGGTATTTAAGGGAACCCAAACACCACATGAAGAAATAATAACAAAAAAATAACAAGCTACTAATGAAACAGAAATGCTGAAAATAAATGACAACATTAACACAGAGATAAAAAGAATACATATGACTCATTGCAGTGCAAAAAGGACTTTTTGGAATTAGTCATAAGTTTCTGATTCCAAAATTCAGTACCTGAATTGAAAAGGATTATCGCTACTGAAAATTAAATTACAAGCCTAAGTAGAAGAAAGAGCTCACAAGACAGAGCAAAAAATACAGAGAGGGACTTCTGCTTCTATCCACAAAGGAGTAACTTTTTTGGGACTTGCCTTTCTACTATAAACAACTGGAAGAATGCACCCTTACCTTTCTACTACAAACAACTAGAAGGAACAGAAGGGAAACAAACAAAGTGATCCCTGGAGCATCCCTGTGGTACAGGGAGGTGGAACCAAAACTGAGCCCAATAGTGCCACTGACTTGAAGAAACAGTGACTGGAGTTCAAGTAAACTGAGATAAATAGAAGTTGTGGGATAAGACCATACAAAATGAAGCTGCACAAAGAAAGAACTCCATAAATCTTTATAGGGTCACTTTGAGTTTCTGCCTGAATACTAATTTGTGTGCCCAGAATTTGAAATTTCACAATGCCAGCCAAAGAACAATTGCCAAGAAAAGAACGATTTCCAGATAACCATAAGGTGAATAATTCCCAGAGTTCACCCAGAGTTTAGAACTTTTCAAGTACCCACCAACCAGAGTAAAGAGATCTTGTTGAAAACATGGGGCATTCAGTAGAGATGCTAGATGGGTATTCCTTAATGCTGAGGCTAACCTCAACAAAATCCATTATTCAAAACGTAAAATTCACAGTTTTAATTTTAATTTTAATCCAATTTAAAATTACTAGAGTTCGGGCTGGCCCGGTGGCGCACTGCTACAGTGTGCCGCTTGGGAAGCGCGGCGGCGCTCCCGCCGAGGGTTCAGATCCCGCATGCAGACTGGCCGCTCACTGGCTGAGCGAGGAGCGGGGGCAACACCGAGGGTTGCGATCCCGTTGCCGGTCCCAGTCCGGTACGGGCGCGACACTGAGGGTTGCGATCCGTTGCCAGTCACGAAAAAAGACAAAAAAAAAAAACAATTACTAGAGTTCTGGTTCTGCTGTGGCAAGATTAGCCCCTTAAAGCTTATCTCTCCCACTGATTATAATGTTTAAAATCTGGACAAAATACCAAAAAAAAAAAATGTCAGCTAAGAAAAGTGAACAAAAGTAGGCAGGTTGTCATTAGGGAAGCAAATCAAAACCAAGATGAGATATTACCTCATACCCACTAGGATGGCCACTATTTAAAAAAAAGAAAAAGAAAAGAACAGAACAAGTGTTGGTGAGGACATGAAAAAACTGGAATCCTTATGCACTATTGCAGAAATGTATAAAATGTTGCAGCTGCAAAACAAAACAGTATACAGATGCTCCTTAACTTATGATAGAGTTATGTCCCAATAAACTCATCATAAATTGAAAATATTGCAAGTCAAATATGGGTGGCTGACTGGAAACTTCAGTTTGCTGCCACTACCTAACATTTTTGAGAAAAGTGCAGTTTCTACTGAATGGGCACCACTTTTGCAACATCATAAAGTTGAAAAAATTATAAATTGATCATAAGTCATGGACTGTCTATAGTTGTTATCTGAAAACTTAATAGTCGAATTACCATATGATCCAGTGATTTCACCTCTGGGTATATCTTCAAAAAAATTGAAAGCAGAATCTCAAAGAAATGTTTGCACACCCATGTTCATAGCAACACAATTCAATGCCCAACAGGTGGAAGCAACCTAAATGTCCATCAAAGGATGAATGGATAAACAAAATGTGGTATATACATACAATGAAATGTTGTTCAGTTTTTAAAAGAAATATTTGTTTTTTGCATGCAGGAAAAATTATTCATTTATTTATTTAATGTAAACACATATAGAGGGCATAAGCTAAGAGCCAGGCACTTGAAGCCCCATGATGAGGACTATATTCCCAACAAAATGACTAGTACTTGGCACTCTGTCCATGGTGAGCACTCTATAGATAATTGATGAATGAATAAATGAACTATCGATTTGGGCCCCTGTCCAAGGGGCTTACAGTCTAATGGGAGAAAAAAAGAGGTATCAAATGATTACAATTAGAATAGAGCAGGGATTCATCCTAAAAACATCTGCAAGAGCCAAGCAAGTAGAGTAAGTAAATGAAGAGATCTCCAGGTATAAGGCAATAGGGAATAGTAGGGACTACAGCAAGGGAAGAATATGCACCCATTCTGAAGGGGAACAGCTGCTACTCAACTCCAGGTGAACTAGTAGCAAAAGAAGCTGAAAATTTATATTTTTTGTTTATTTTCGTTTTTTATTTATTTTTCATTGAAACATAATTGATTGTACATATCAGTGGGGTACAGCATTGAATAGCAATACCTGTGTGCACTACATGATCCCCAAATCAGGATAATTAGTATATTTTTCATTACACAATGTAATTGTTTTTTGTGGCCATTTACCTGTTTCTTCCCAACTCCACTCCCCTCCCCCTTTCCCAACTCTGGTGGCTTCAGTTCCATTCTCTCCTGTTGAAAATTTAACCAATTATTGTGATTGTTATATCTTTTTTTCCTTACTTCCTTCCTTCCTTCCCTCCTTCCTTCCTTCCTTTTTTTTTTCCAGCTCCCTCCCACTTTAAGTGAGGACATGTGGTATTTCTCTTTCTGTACCTGCTTATTTCACTTAACATAATTTTCTCTATGTTCATCCATATTGCTACGAATGGCAGAATTTCTTTTTATGGCAGAGTAGTATTATCGTGTATATATACAACATTTTCCTTATCTGGTCATCTGTTGATGGACATTTAGGTTGGTTCCAACTCTTAGCTGTTATAAATAGAGCTGTGATAAACATGGGAGTGTAGGTATCCCTTCAACATGATGATTTCCTTTCTTTTGGGTATACACCCAGCAGTGGGATTGCTGGATCACATGGCAGTTCTATCTGTAGTTGTGTGAGGAACTTCCATACTGTTTTCATATTGGCTGCACTAATTTACAGTTTCACTGACAGTGTAGGAAGCTTCTCCTTTCTCTGCATCTTCACCAGCATTTATTATTTTCTGCTTCTTGATAATGGCCAGTCTAACTGGGGTGAGATGATATCTCAGTGAAGTTTCAATTTGCATTTCCTTGACACTGAGTGATGTTGAGCATTTTTTCATGTACCTCTTGGCCATTTGTATATCTTGCTTTGAGAAATGCCTACTCAGCTCTTTTGCCCATTTTTTAATCAGGTTGCTTGTTTATTTACTGTTATGTTGTTTCAGTTTCTTGTATATTCAGGGTATCAATCCCTTGTTGGATGCATAATTTGCAAATATATTCCAGTGGATTGAATTATCTCCCCCCAAAACTCCCTGAAACTTGAATTATGCCCCCGAAGTTTTATGTATTAGAAACTTAGCCCCCACTGTGACTGTTAAGAGGGTGGGAAATCCTATTTTGGTAATTGAAAGGTGGAGCCTTGAAGAGGTGATTGGATTGTAGGACAGTGCAGTGGTGAATGGATTAAAACTGGTGGTCAGGGGTGTGGTTCTGAGGGCTTTAAAAGAAGAGGAGAGTTTGTTTTTCTCTCCGTCTGCTTTTTCTGCTTTCACCATCTTGCAATGTGAGACTCCTGGGTTACTGTTGCCACCACCAGATGGACTTTGGACTTCCCGGCCTCAGAAACTGTAAGCAGTAAATTTCGTTTTCTTTGTAAATTACCCAGTCCCAAGTACTTTGTTATAAGCAATATAAACAGACTAATACATATATTATCACATTTTATTGGTTGTCTTTTTGCTCCATTAACTGTTTCTTTTGCTGTACAGAAGCTTTTTAGTTTGATATGGTCCCATTTGTTACTCTTTCTCTTGTTGCCCATGCTTTTAGGGTCTTATCCATAAAGTCTTTGCCCAGTCCCACTTCCTAAAATGTTTCCCTTATGTTTTCTTCTAGAAGTTTTATGCTTTCAGGTCTTATATGTAAGTCTTTAATCTCTTTTAAGTTCACTTTGGAATATGGTGAGAGATGCTGGTCTAGTTTTATTCTTCTGCATATGGATGTCCACTTTTCCCAGCACCACTTATTGAAGAGGCAGTACTTTCCCCAGTACCTGCTCCTGTTACTCTTGTCAAAGATCAGTTTGCTGTAAGTATATGGGTTGATTTCTAGGTTCTTTAGTATGCTCCATTGGTCGGAGTGTCTGTTTTTATGCCAGTACCATGCTGTTTTAGTTATTCTAGCTTAGTAGTATAATTGGAAGTCAGGTAGTGTTGTGTCTCCAGCTTTATTATTATTATTATTATTATTTTTGCTCAGGATTGCTTTGGCTATCTGGGGTCTTTTGTTGTTCGAGATGAATGTTAAGATTGTTTTTTTCTAATTCTGTTAAAAATGTCGTTGGTATTTTTATGGGGATTGCATTGAATCTGTAGATGGCTTTGAGTAATATGGGCATTTTCACAATGCTAATTTTTCCAATTCAGGATCATGGAATGTCTTTCCATCCTTTGTGTCCTCTTTAATTTCTTTCAGCAGTGATTTGTAGTTCTCATTGTAACGATCTTTCACCTCCTTTGTTAAAATGATTCCTAGGTTTTTTTGTTTTTGTTTTTGTTTTTGTTTTTTTGGTGACTATTGTAGATGGACTTGCTTTCTTGATTTTTTTTTCTGCTAGTTCATTATTGGAGTATAAAAACACTACCAATTTTTGCAAGTTGATTTTGTATCCTGAAACTTTCCTCAAATCATTTATCAGCTCTAAGAATTTGTTGGTAGAATCTTTAGGGTTTTTTTATATATAGGATTGTGTCATCTGCAAGCAGGGACAGTTTGACTTTTTCTTTTCCAATCTGAATGCCTTTATTTTTTTCTCTCGCTCTGGCTATTACTTACAATACTATGTTTAATAGGAGTGGCGAAAGTGGGCATCCTAGTCTTGTTTCTGTTCTTAAAGGAGAAGCTTTTAGCTTTTCCCCATTCAGGATGATATTGGTGGTCAGTTGTGATATATGGCTTTTACTGTTTTGAGATAATTTCCTTCTACACTTAATTTGCTGAGAGTCTTTATCGTGAAGGATGTTGAATGTTGTCAAATGCTTTTTCTGTGTCCACTGAGATAATCATGTAGTTTTGGCCCTTGATTTTGTTGATGTGGTGTTTCACATTTATTGACTTGTGTATGTTGTACCATCCTTGCATTCCTGGGATAAATCCCACTTGATCATGGTGTTTAATCTTTTTTATGTGTTGCTGTATTCTGATGGCTAATATTTTGTTGAGAATTTTTGCATCTATGTTCATCAGAGATATTTGCCTATAGTCTTCTTTTTTTGTTGTATCTTTGTCTGGTTGGGTATCAGGGTGATGCTGGCCTCATAGAATGAGTTTGGGCAAATGCACTCTACTTTCATTTCTTGGAATACTTGGGAAAGGAATGATATTAATTCATCTTTAAAGGATTGAGAGAATTCAGAAGGAAAGCCATCTGGCCCTGGGCTTTTCTTTGTTGGGAAATTTCTGATTACTGCTTCAATCTCATTGCTTGTTATTGGTCTGTTCAGGTTCTGTATTTCTTCTTGGCTCAATCTTGGTAGTTTGTATGTCTCCAGAAATTTTTCCATTTCCTCCAGGTTTTCAAATTTGTTGGTGTAGAGTTGTATATATATTAGTCTCTAATGATTCTTTTTATTTCTGTGGCATTGGTTGTAATGTCTCCTTTTTCATTTCTGATTTTTGTTATTTGGGTCATCTCCTTTTTTTATTTAGCCTAGCTAATGATTTGTCTATTTTATTTTCTCAAAAAAAACAACTTTTGTTTCACTGATCTTTTGTTTTATTTTTGGTGGTCACTATTTCATTTAATTCTGCTCTGATCTTAATTATTTCTGTCTACTAATTTGGGGATTGGATTGTTTCCATTTTTCTAGTTGTTTTACATGTAACATTAGATTGTTTATTTGAAATCTTTCTACTCTTTTGATGTAAGTGTTTATTGCAATAAACTTCCCTCTTTATACTGCTTGTGCAATGTACCACAGTTTGTGGTATGATGTGCCTTTATTTTTGTTAATTTCAAGAATTTATTTTTATTTCCTGTTTAATTTCTTCTTGGATCCATAGGTCTTTCAGTACCATGTTGTTTAATTTCCATGCATTTGTACAGTTTCCAGAGTTTGTTTCTTATTGATTTCTAGCTTTAATCTGTTGTGGTCTGCAAGATACTTGGAATGACTGCATTTTTAAAAAATTTGTTGAGGGGCCGGCCTGGTGGCGCACTGCTACAGTGCGCCACTTGGGAGCACCATGGTGCTCCCGCCGAGGGTTCGGATCCCACATACAGACCGGTTCCCACTCACTGGCTGAGCGAGGTGCGGCCGCAACACCGAGGGTTGCGATCCGTTGCCGGACATGAAAAAAGACAAAAAGGAAAAAAAAAATTTGTTGAGACTTGATTTGTGACCTAATATGTGGTCTGTCCTGGAGAATGTTTCATGTGCTGATGAGAAGAATGTATATTCTCTAGTTGTTGGATGAAATGTTCTGTAGATATATGCCAAGTCCAATTGGTCTAAAGTGTAGTTTAAATCCTGTGTTTCTCTATTGATTCATTGCCTTGATGATCTGTCCAATGTTGAGATAGGGGTTTTGGGGTCCCCAACTGCTACGTACTAGGATCTATTTCTTTCTTTAGGCTTAATAGTATTTATTTTATATACCTGGATGTTCCAGTGTTGGGTACATATATATTTATAATTGTTACATCTTCTTGCTGGATAGATCCTTTTATCATTATATAATGTACTTCTTTGCCACTTTTTATGGTTTTTGTCTTTAAGTCTATTTTATCCAACATATGAATAGCTACTCCTGCTCATTTTTGATTTCCATTTGCATGCTATATCTTTTTCTATCCCTTCACTATAAGTCTGTGTATGTCTTTACAGGTGAGGTGAGTTTCTTGAAGATGGCATATAGTGGGTCTAGTTTTTTAATCCAATCAGTCAGTCTGTGTCTTTTGAGTGGGAAGTTAGTTAGTTTACACTTAGGGTTTTATTGAAAGATATTGTCTTATTCCTGGCATTTTATCGATTTTTTTTTTCCTTTTTGTCTTTTTTCATGTCCGGCAATGGATCGCAACCCTCAGTGTCGCGCCTGTACCGGACCGGGACCGGCAACGGGATCGCAACCCTCGGTGTTGCTCCCACACCTCGCTCAGCCAGTGAGTGGGAACCGGTCTGTATGTGGGATCCGAACCCTCGGCGGGAGCGCCACCGCACTCCCAAGCGGCGCGCTGTAGCAGTGTACCACCGGGCCGGCCCCAATTTTATCGATTTTTGTTTGGATGTTTTAAATGTCTTTTGTTCCCTTCTTCCGATTTTTTTTTTCCTTTTTGTCTTTTTTCATGTCCGGCAATGGATCGCACCCCTCAGTGTCGCGCCTGTACCGGACCGGGACCGGCAACGGGATCGCAACCCTCGGTGTTGCTCCCACACCTCGCTCAGCCAGTGAGTGGGAACCGGTCTGTATGTGGGATCCGAACCCTCGGCGGGAGCACCATGGTGCTCCCAAGTGGCGCACTGTAGCGATTTTTTTTTTCCTTTTTGTCTTTTTTCATGTCCGGCAATGGATCGCACCCCTCAGTGTCGCGCCTGTACCGGACCGGGACCGGCAACGGGATCGCAACCCTCGGTGTTGCTCCCACACCTCGCTCAGCCAGTGAGTGGGAACCGGTCTGTATGTGGGATCCGAACCCTCGGCGGGAGCGCCACCGCACTCCCAAGCGGCGCACTGTAGCAGTGTACCACCGGGCCGGCCCCAATTTTATCGATTTTTGTTTGGATGTTTTAAATGTCTTTTGTTCCCTTCTTCCCCTTTTATTGTTTGTCTTGATGTTTGTTGGTTTTTTGAGGTGATAAGATTTAGTTTCTTTCTCTTTCTTATTTGCATTTTTGCTCTATCACTAGGTTTTATTCTTACTTATGTATCATTTTTTGTATTCCAGATGCAGGACTCCCTTGAAGAGTTCTTGCAGGGCTGGTTGTGTGGCGGTGATCTCCCACAGTTTTTGTTTGTCTGGGAAATACACTATTTGCCCCTCATTTCTGAAGAATAGCTTTGCTAGGTAGAGGATTCTTGGCTGGCAGTTTTTTTATTTTAGTTGTTGACTATATCATCCCATTTTCTTCTGGCCAGTAGAGTTTCTGTTGAGAAGTCTGCAGTACTGTGATAGGGGCTCCCTGATAGGTGACTTGCTTTTCTCTTGCTGTCTTTGTCTTTGAGTTTGTCATTTTGACTATAATGTCTCAGAGAGGATGTTTTTGGGTTGAGTCTGTTTACATATCTTTGAGCTTCCTGGATCTGCAGGTCCATGTCTCTGCCTACACCTGGGAAGTTTTCTGTTATTACTTCATTGAATAGGTTTTCAATGCTTTTTTCTTTCTCTTCCCCTTCTGGAACAAATATGATTCAGATGTTTGTGTGCTTAAGGCTGTTGGCTAGCTCTTTTAGATTTGCTTCATTTTTTAAAATTCTTCTATTCATTCTTCTTTTCTGTCTGTCCAGGTTAATTTGTTTTTTTGTTTTGTTTTGTTTTGTTTTTTTCCCTTTTGTCTTTTTTCGTGTCCGGCAACGGATCGCAACCCTCAGTGTCACACCCGTACCGGACCGGGACCGGCAACGGGATCGCAACCCTCGGTGTTGCTCCCGCACCTCGCTCAGCCAGTGAGCGGGAACCGGTCTGTATGTGGGATCCAAACCCTCAGCGGGAGCGCCACCACACTCCCAAGCGGCGCACTGTAGCAGTGCGCCACCAGGCCGGCCCCGTGTCCAGGTTAATTTGAAAAGACTATCTTCAAGATCCAAAATTCTTTCTTCTGCTTGCCCTATCCTGCTACTTAAGCTCTTGGTTCCATTTTTTATTTGTTGAATGAATTCTTCAGTTCCAGGAGTTCTGCTACATTATTTTATAAGGTATTAATCTTCTTTAAATTTCCTCCTTCGTATCCTGTATAATTTTTCTCTTTTTATGGTGTTATCTAATTGAGTCTTCTTTTATCTCATTGAGATTCCTTAAGATTGTTGCCTGGAATTCCTTTCCAGTCTTTTCAGGGGTTTCTGGCTCTATGAGCTCTGGTACTTGAGACTTTCTGTATTCCTTTGGTGGTGTTATATTTTCTTGTTTTTTCATATTTCTAGTATCTCTACTTTGATGTCTCATCATCTGGTAGAGCAGTTGCTTCTTCTACTACTATGTAATGGGCTTTGAAATCAGCCCATTACATAGTAGTAGAAGAAGCAACTGCTAAGTGAAATCAGCCAATCACGCACACACACACTCACTGTATAATTACAGTTATATGAGGTAACTAGAGTAGTCAATTCATAGAAAATGAAAAGTAGAATGGTGGTTGCCAGAGGATGGGGGAGAGGGGAAAATGAGGAATTATTTTTTAATGGGTATAGAATTTCAGTTTTGCAAGATGAAAAAGTTCCGGAGATTGGTTGCACAATAATGTGAATATATTTAACACTACTAAATTGTATATTTAGAAATGGTTAAGCTGGTAAATTTTATGTTATACTTTTTTTACCACAATTTAAAATTTTCAATTTGTTAAATTTAAAAAATAGGCAGACTGCAAAAAGCAATCAAAACTGGAGCAAGCAACTTGAAGAGGATGAGCTTCCTGATTAAAATCTCAAAACAAATTCAATCTTTCTGACCAGACATATAAGGAACAGGGATCCCTGTGTGTCAGAGTGTGTGAGGAGACTCCCAGAGAAGAGATAGTTGGAGAAGGGGATTCTCAAAATCTGAATATGAACCACAAACCCCTGGAAATCATGGGCAAACTTTTGAGATGTACATGTATGGGAGAGAATCAAAGGTAGCATAGCGGAGTCTTAGAGAACTGAACTAAGATTTAAACCACCATCCATATGGTTAATATTGCAAGACAGACTAAATCAGCATATCAAAATCTTTGAAAATTGAATGTAGATTGAAACTATGACCCACAGGGGTTGTACAGGGTCATATATACAGGTGCACATCAATTTGAATTATCACAAATTTCTCAACAGAAACGATGAAAGCCAGAAAACAGTGGAATAACTTCTTAAAGTGATGAAAGAAAAGTACTGTTAACTCAAAATTCTATAACCAGCAAAAATACTATTCAGGAGTGAAAGTGAAATGAAGACATTCTGAGATGAAGGAAAGTAAAAGAATTTTTCACCAGCAGACTTCCTATAAAGGAATGCTAAAATAAATTCTTCAGGTTGAAGGAAAATGATTCCAGAGAAATCTGCATTTTATGAATAGAAGATAAACAATAAAATTATAAATATTTTGGAAAATATGAATGACATCTATATAATGCTAGAAGTGGTACAATACTAAATAGACTATGAAAGGTTAAGTATGTATATCATGATTTAAAGAGCAACCACTAAAAAATTAACAAACCAAATATAATGAAAAAGTCAACAGATTAACTAAAATGGAAAGCTAAAAAGAAAATCCAAATAAGAGAGAAAAACTGTGGTTACTAGTGGTGGGAAAGGGGAGGGGAAAGTAGGAAAGTGACAGTCTGCTGGATGGATACAAAATTACAGCTAGATAGAACAAGATAAATTCCACTGGTGTACTGTCAACCCAGGAATCTATAAGGAACAATGATTTATTGCATGTGATCAAATGGCTAGAAGAGAGTATACCAAATGTCCACATCAAAAAGAAATGATTAAGTCTTGTAATGATGAATTTTCTAATTACCCTTATTAGGTCATCACACATTGTATACATGTATTGATATAAAACTCTGTATCCTATATATGTGAGCAATCAATATTTTTCAATAAAAAAATATTTTTTAAAAATCTAAATAATCAAAAAGATAGCAGGGAAAGGGAGCAGAGGAACAAAAAAAGAGGAGGTGAACCAAAAACGCATAATAAAATGGTAGACCTAAATCCAAACATATTAATAACTGCATTAAATATAAATGGTATAAACATACCATTTAAATGATACAGATAATCTTATTAAACTGAGAATAAAAAGGAAGACCCAGTTATGTACTATTGAAAAGAAACCACTATAAATATGAACATGTAGACATATCAAAAGTAAAAGAGTAGAAAAAGATATACATAATTAACACTAATCAATAGATAGCCAGAGTGTCTGTTTAATACCATACAAAGCAGACCTCATAACAAGAAATACTACAAAGGATAAAAAAGGACATATGTGGGTACATCAAAAAGTTGGCGGAAAAAATAGATTTAAAGAATAATATGACTCTATAAACTTTTGAAGTACCCTCATATATAATGATTAAAGTGCCAATTTGCTAAGTGTATGTACCAACAACAGAGCTGCAAAATATGTGAAGCAAAAACTTACAGAACTCAAAGGAAAAGTAAACAAATCCAAAATCCTAGTTGAAGATTTCAATATTCCTCTCAACAATCAAAATAAAAGGTAGACAGGAAATAAGGATATAGAAGACCTGAACGACATTATCAACTAACTTACAGAATTCTCTATTCAGCAAACACAGGTAGGGCTGAGCCCGTGGCGCACTCGGGAGAGTGCAGCGCTGGGAGCGCAGCAGCACTCCCGCTGCGGGTTTGGGTCCTATATAGGGATGACCAGTGCGCTCAGAGCGCTCACTGGCTGAGCGCGGTGCAGCCGGTCTCAAAAAGGACAAAAAAGAAAAAAAAAAAAAAAAAAAAAAAAAAAAAAAAACACAGGTATACATTTCTTTCAAGTGCACATGGAACATTTTCCATATGCCATATTCTGGGTAAAAAAAAAAAAAATTCCCAAATTTAAAAGAATTGAAATCATACAAAATATGATTATTTGACCGTAACAGAGTTAACCTAGAAACCAATAAAAAAAAACAGTAAATTCCTAAATATTTGGAAATTAAGGATACACTTCTAAATAAGTATGTAAAAAGGAGGTCACAAGAAAAATTATAAATATTTTGAATTGAATAAAGTGAAACATCAACATATCAAACTTTGTGGGATGCAGCTAAGCAGAGCTTGGAAGGAAATTTAGATACTTTAAACAAATAACATTGGCATACACTTTAAGAAATTTTAAAACAATGAAGAGTAAATAAAATTCAAAGAAGCCAGAAGGAAAAAAAATTATTAGACATGCAAAGAAATAAGAAAATTTGACACATAACTAGAGAAAAGCAAATCTTTAGAAACAGGAATAAAAATGACAGAGATAATGGAATTAACAGACATGAATGTTAAAACAGCTATTAAAACTTGTTCAAATATTTAAAGAAAAACATAAATACAATGAGAAAAGAAAAATACATTAAAAAGAACCAAATGAAATTTCTAGAGATTAAAAATATATTATCAAAAATAATAAATTCATTGGAAAGGACAAATACCAGTTCAGATAATGGAAAATAAGAGATCAATTAACTGGAAGACATAGTAACAGAACTATTCAAAAATAAAGAAGAGGAAAAAAAAGATTAAAAGATAATGCAATAACCTGTGAGACAATGTCAAGCAGTCTAACATACATGTAATTGGAGTCTAAGAGAGAGAGAGGAGATGGAAAGATAAGGAAAAAACATTTTTTAATATGGCTGAAATTTTTCCAAATGATTAAAAATATAAGCTTACAGATCCCAGAAGTTCAATGAACCCTAAACTGAATAAAAACACACAAACACACACACACAAAGAAAAATAAATAAAAGCCACCAACCACATCATAATCAAATTGTTGAAAACCAGTGATAAAAAAATAATAAATCTTGAAACACCCAGAAAAAAAAGACATTATTTACAAAGGAACCATCATAAGGAATTTAGAATTCTTGTCAGAAACTATTCAAGCTAGAAAACAATGGCATTACATTTTTTATGTGCTTAAAAAAAAAAAGTCAGATGAGAATTTGGTAGCCAGAAAATAAAACACAGAAGTAATAGTGTAATGAAATAGAAAATGGACAAATAATATAAAATGTAATTAAACCAAAAGCTCATTTTTTGAATGATCAATAAAATTGATAAATCACTAGCAATACTGAAAAAGAGACATAAAAAACTTAAATTACCAATATTAGAAATGAAAAGAGAAACATTACTACAGACATTAAAAGAATAATAATGGAATATCATAAGCAACTGACAAAAATTTACTTTAAGTGGAAGAATTCTTTGAAAGATTCAAATTGCCAAAATTGACACAATAATTTTTTTTCTTCCAAATTTTATTTTATTTTGTCAGTATACACTTCCAGCGCTGCACTCTCCCCATTTTGTCAGTATACAATGTGGTTGATTATTGTGGCCAATTACCGAAACCTCCCTTCCTCCCCCCTCTCCCCCCTTCCTCCCCCCTCTCCCCCCTTCCTCCCAACAATGTCCTTTTTGTTTGCTTGTCTATCAACTTCAAGGAATTGTAATTGTTATGGCTTCTTCCCTCCCCCCTCCCACCGTCTTTTTGTGTATTTATTTATTTATTTTTAGCTCCCACAAGTAAGTGAGAACATGTGATATTTCTCTTTCTGTGCCTGCTTGTTTCACTTAATATAATTCTCTCTAGGTCCATCCATGTCGTTGCAAATGGCAGTATTTCATTTTTTTTTATAGCAGAGTAGAATTCCATTGTGTAGATATACCACATTTTCCATATCCACTCATTTCATGATGGACATTTGGGCTGGTTCCAACTCTTAGCTATTGTAAAGAGTGCTGCAATGAACACTGGAGAATAGGTATACCTTTGACTTGATGATTTCCATTCCTTTGGGTATATTCCCAGCAGTGGGATAACTGGGTCATATGGTAGATCTATCTGCAATTGTTTGAGGAAACGCCATACCATTTACCATAGAGGCTGCACCATTTTCCAGTCCCACCAACAATGTATGAGAGTTTCTTTTTCTCCACAACCTCGCCAGCATTGATCATTCACAGTCTTTTGGATATTAGCCATCCTAACTGGGGTGAGATGGTATCTCAGTGTGGTTTTGATTTGCATTTCCTGAATGCTGAGTGCTGTTGAGCATAATTTTTTTTAAATATGACTATCTTTATATTTGAAAGAAATTTAAATTTAATAAGCCAGGTCCACATGGCTCCACTGGTGAATGCTATGAAACAGTTGAGAAGAAAGTAATATGAATCTTACACAAACTCATTCAGAAATGAGAGAAAAAAGGAGCACTTCCAAATATTTCATGAGGTCAGTAATCCTCAGTAGCAAAATCAGATAAGAAATATTACAAGAAAAGAAAACTACAAACTAATACCATTTATGAAGATAGACACAAAAATACCTTAGCAAAATATCAGCAAATAGAACCAAAAAATATGAAATAAGGATAATACAGCATTATTATGTGGAATTTATCCCAGTGATGCAGGGTTGGTTCAATATTTGAAAATCAATCAATGCAATCCATCAAATTATCAGAATAAAGAAGAAAATGTGTATTGATCATCTCAATAGAAGCAGGAAAAGTATTTGATAAAATTCAATACTGTTTCATGATAAAAAAAATTAGCAAACTAGAAGAAAATAACTTCCTCATCTGACTAATAAAGAGCATCTACAAAAAGCCTATAGCTAATATCATATTTAATGGTGAAAGATTAGTTGCTTTTCCCCTAAGATCAAAAACAAAGCAAGGCTTCTGCTCTCAACACTTCTCTTTCTGATACAGTACTGCAATCCTTATAAGTGCAATAAGATAAGAAAAAGAAGTAAAAGACGTACAGATTGGGCCGGCCCAGTGGCGCACTGGATAGTGCGCCGCTTTGGAAGCGCGGCGGCGCTCCCGCCCGAGGGTTCGGATCCCACATACAGACCGGTTCCCGCTCACTGGCTGAGCGAGGCGCGGGAGCAGCACCGAGGGGTGTGGTCCCGTTGCCGGCCCCCGGTCGGGTGCGGGGGCACACTGAGGGTTGCGATCCATTGCCGGACATGGAAAAAGACAAAAAGACAAAAAAAAAAAAAAAAGAAGAAAAAGCCTTACAGGTGGGGCCGGCCCGGGGGCGCACGGGATAGTGCGCCGCTTTGGAAGCGCGGCGGCGCTCCCGCCCGAGGGTTCGGATCCCACATACAGACCGGTTCCCGCTCACTGGCTGAGCGAGGCGCGGGAGCAGCACCGAGGGGTGTGGTCCCGTTGCCGGCCCCCGGTCGGGTGCGGGGGCACACTGAGGGTTGCGATCCATTGCCGGACATGGAAAAAGACAAAAAGACAAAAAAAAAAAAAAAAGGAAAAATTTTAAAAAAAAAAAAAAAAAAAAAAAAAAAAAAAAAAAAAAAAAAAAGACGTACAGATTATAAATAAAGAAGTAAAAATATGGTTTTGCCACTGAAATCATGTACACAGAAAATTCTGTCATCTTTTTATTAAAAAAGCTACTAGAGGTAATAAGTGAATTTGACAAGACTGCAAAATACAAGATCTGTGGTCAGAGTTTTTCTATCTAGAAATGAATGAAATTTTAAAATCAGTACCTTTTACAAAAGAAAAAATACATAAGGACAAATTTAACATAATTTTTATAAGACTTCTAATCTGAAAATTACAAATCACTGCTAATAGAAATTAAAGGAGGCCAATAAATACATATACCATAATCATTAATTGAAAAGTCTCAATACTGCTACATTAATCTATATTTATCGATAAATTTACAGTAAGCTTCTCTATAGAAATTGACAAGCATGTTTTAAAATTCAGATGGAAATGTAAAGGACCTAAAACAGTCAATCTTGAAAAAGAACAAAGCTGGAGAACTTACACTCCTGATTCAAGACTTATTATAAAGCTACAGTAATCAAAACAATTGACGTGAAAATAAAGAAATAGAATAACAAAACAGAATAGTGAGTCTTGAAACAGACCCATGCTGATATAATCAGCTGATTTTCAACCTAGTAGCCAGTGCACTTTCCAAAGTGGTTATATCATATTATATTCTACTAAGTACTTTGGAAATTGGTCTGTTTTTCAGAAAGTTAAATATGTGCTTACCTTTTGACCTAGCAATTTCACTTCTGTATATTTACCCAAGAGAAATAAAAATAAAAGTACTCAAAAAGTCATGCACCATGATGTTCACAGGAAATTTATTTATAGTAGTACAAAAATGAAAATAAACTATATATTCAACAATAGGAGAAAATGATAAACAAATGGTGGTATATCCATACAGTGGAATACTACTCTGTGATAAAAAGAAATAAACTCCCAATACATGCAATGCCCATGAATAAACCTCAAGAAACATCACATTCAAGAAAGGAAGCCTGATAGAAAAGAATTAGTACAGTGTTATTGTATTTACATGAAGTTCTAGTGCAGGCAAAACTAATTAAGATAAAACAAGATAAGTAGTTGCCTGGTTTTGGAGAGGAGGAGGGAGTGACTTGAAAATGTCTGGGAAAGTATATAGGGATCTTTCTAGGATAATAAAAATGTTTTGTACCTTGATAGAATGTGGGTTACATGAGTGTATGCAAAATTTTCCCTGGAATAAGAAAACATTCAAATCTATAATTAAAATAGTTCACTGAAGGATGGAAGAAAGGAAGGAAGGAAAGAAGGAAGGTAGGAAGGAAGGAAAGAAACCTAAGCATATCCTAGTAAAAGTCCCCAAGTTTCAATGATAAATAGAAATATATAATAAACTTCAGAGCTAAAGAACAAGTTATTTATAAAGGAAATGGAAAAAAAATCAGATTGGCGCCAGCAACATTAGAAAATATAAAGAATATAACACTGACAGAATACTGAGAAGTAATGCAATTCAAAAATGCTATACCTAGCCAAGATATCATTCAAAAGCAAGCAATTTACAATTGAAAAATTATATCATCCACTTGCCAAGCATAATAAAGATGCTTGCAGAGATATAAGAATACAGAGAATATATCACCAGTATAAGCCATCTGAGGGAAAAAAAAATTCAAGATAGTAGTACTCTAACAAAACAACACATGTAGCAGAATGATGACCTTAAGATATGAGAAAACGTAGAGAAGAAGAGCACAGGTAAGCAATCAATCTTGTAATACATTTAGTTCAGGGCTTCTCAGCCTTGGCATTATGAATAAGATAATTATTTGTTGGGGGAGGGAGGAGGAGTGAGGTGCATTATGGGATGTTCAGCAGTATCCCTGGCTTCTACCTGCTAGATTCCAGTAGCATCTTCCCTTTCCTATTGTGAAAATCTGAAATGTCTCCAGACACTGCCAAATGTTCCCTAGGGGGCAAAATCAGCCCCAAGTTAAGAACTACTTATATAGTTTATAATTATTCATTTAGATAATAACAGATTGACAAAACTTTGTAATGTAAGTGCTAAATAAGGATTCTTGAAATAGAAGAAACATGCTGCTATGAAAAATCTAATAATAATCTGGAACTAAAGTAATAAAATATTTTAGCAAAGCCTGGGCATTGGGTGCACACTGTGAATATAATAAGAAAAATAAATAAATAAAATAATTGGTAAGGAAAAGATAAAACACTCTTTTTGCTGGTGATATAATTATTCTTCTAGAAAACAGGAGATTTTAGTGAAAAAAAACTAGAATTAATAGTGAAATTTAGTATGTCTTTTTTTCCAATTCACTTTATTTTTTTAATTTATTTTTTTCATTGTACATGTTTATGGGATACAGTTTGTTCTTTCAGTACATGCTTATATTCTATAATGATCTAATCAGAATGGTTAGTATATCTGTCACCTAAACATTTATTATTTCTTTAGCATGTCTTTTTAATAAAGGAGGAACATATAAAAGTCAGTAACTTCTCTTCACCACCACAAGCATCTAGAAATAGAAATGGAAAAAAAAACTCTAATTGTAACAATAAGATATAAACTATTTTAACAGCACATTTAACAAGGACCATATAACACCTATATGAAGAAATCTTCAAAATCTTATTGAAGGACAGAGGCAGATTTACTGTGAAACTAAGAAAAGCTTCCTTATTTTCAGGGATCTGAACCTGCTCTGTGGTAGGCTGAATAATGGCCTAAATATGCCCATGTCCTAATACACAGAACCTGTGTATATGTTACCATACATTGTAAAAAGGTTTTTGCAAATGTGATTAAAGATCTTGAGATAGTGAATTATCCTGTGGCCCATTTGTAATCACAAGGACCTTTATAAAAGGGATACAGGAGCATCAGAGTCAGAAAGAAAGATTTGAAGATGATATCTGGTGGCTTTAAAGATGGAAAAAGGGGACCATGAGTCAAGGATACAGACAGACTCCAGAAGCTGAAAAAGGCAAAGAAATAAATTCTCTTACAGAGAGCCTCCAGTAGAAACCAATCCTGCCGACACCTTGATTCTATCTGGCCCAGTGAAACCCATTTCAGACTTCTGACGTCCAGAAGGAACTGTAACATAACAAATTTGTGTTGGTGTCAGCAACCACGCTTGTGGTAATTTGTTACCACAGCAATAGGAAACTAGTACAAACCCCTTCCAAACTCCTGGAAATGGCTTTGGCAATGGATTCACATGGTAATATGATTTGATAGAATTTACAAGAGGGATATATTTTAACCACAATCAGTTAAGACCCTGTCTCTTTTCACTCTGACTCTCCACCACTTTTCTCACATTGGGTGGTGCTGTAGTGGCTGCAGGCATTTGGGAGATTCTGCCAAGGGAAAGTTGAGTCAGGGACATATTTAGTTTGGGTTTAGTTAGATACACATGTGGTCATTTCCATGAGTTATTGCTAGCCATCCCGTTATAGGAATGGCTTTCATAAATACTTCTACTTTGCACTATACTGACTCACCCCAAAGGCATAGAAGCAGAGGTCACATTGCATGTTAAATTAGTCCTACAGCACATACACTGAAAATATCTGGGGAATAGAGGAGAAAAACATTTGAAACCACATATGGAGCCTGAAGCTAGTCTAGTGGAGACATGTAAAGCTATAAGGGAAGGTTCAGTGCCCATTAATTTGTAGTCAAAACTATCAATAATTTTTTAAATGCTCGATTAACCACGCTAAAAGTCTAGTCAGATGCCTGCTTCTGATGAACAATTCTCCCTTACTACCAAGCCCTGGAATTATAAGCAAAATTAGTAAAATTTTTACAAATGGATCATTACGTGTAATTGTAATAAGCACAAGGTTCACTTTGTTTTCAAGCCCTTGGTTGGCAGACCTGTGTATTTTAGTTATGGAAAAACAGTACCATATATTATATTGTCAGTGGTCCCCTTCCATCTTCAAAGCCAACAGTGGTGGGTTGAGTCCTCACATCACAACCCAACCTCCTGTTCTTCCTCCTTCTTGCACTTTTAAGAATATTTGCGATTATATTGGGCCTACCCAGATAACCCAGGAAAATCCTGAATTAAGTCCTTTACTTAATCATATTTATAAAATCTCTTTTGCCATATAAGGTCACATATTCATAGGTTCCAGTGATTAAGATATGGACATTTTAAAGAGGCTATTATTCTGTCTACCACACCAGTTGATGGCACAACCACAAAGAAAGAATGCTACATTCATTTAAAACACAGTTATTTAACGGCTGGCTAGTTAGCTCAGCTGGTTAGAACACAGTGCTTATAACACCAAGGGTTTAGATTCTGATACCAGCCAGCCGCCAAAAAAAAAAAAAATCCACACTGGTTTGACTGTGCATATTAAATGGGATATATCCCAGGGATGAAAAAAACTATAAAGAAATCTTAAACTGTTTTCAGTGGTCATATTATTGGTAGTATCATTGGTATTGTTATTGTGAGACTCCAGTGAGTATATTTCAAGAAAACACGAATAAGTAATTATGTTGCTAAGGTAGGAAACAGAGATTTTCAGCATAAGAGGAGATAAAAATTTAAGACTAAAGATGGTTAAATAAAAACTCTACAGTCCTACACTGAAATTGGAAGTATTAGTGCAAACCCATGATATATTTTATTTTATAATCTTATCATGTGTGTGTGTGCATGTAGCAATAAGCACCTTTAGCATCCAGACTGTGGTTTCTAATTTCCATTTCCAATAAAATGAAGTAGAGCTCATTAAAGAACATGTAAGGAATGGGTAATGGAATTTAGATAAACCCTTCAAGATGAGATTTACATACCTTGCTTACAAGAAAGGAAAGAATGCTATCAAAAACTAGTAGTGTTCTGTCAAAAGGAGTCAAGATTTACATTGAATAGGCCATCATGGGCAAAAAGTAGAAAAAAACTGATAACCACAATGGATTTAAACACACCAAATATGTTTAAATTCATGAGTTCACACTGATAAAAGAAAACACCTCATTGGTCACCTTTGGAAAATATGGTGAACCAACTCACTATTTTGAAAACTAGCAAATAAAGGAAAGGATTAATTTACCTTGTACCCAAATAGGGAGGGGAATACTTTTTATAGGTATTCTAAGTAAAAAATGAAAAAACAATAGAATTTTAAAATCTCATTTTGCAAAATCTAATGAATTAATGGTTCTTAACAATAATCTTCTTAGCTGATACAGACAAAAAATGATCTCTTTTGGCTGTCAGGAGACAACCTGTTATTATATAAGTGCACAATATCACCTGTAAAGTAGTCTTGCCACAAAAATCCAGACTAATTCTGGTAAAGCCCCTAGATCTATCAATGTATGGATAAACGGGAGTTCATTATACTATCATGTAATATTTGAAATTTTCTAAAACAAAAACTTTAAGAATACTTTTTTTAAAGGAGAGGGAAGAAGACAAAAAATAACATATTTTATAATTCCTTAGAATGTAATTCTTTCCTTTTAAACTTTCTAGGGTTGTTTTCAATATAATTTTTTATCATATGAGAAAGGTTCCCATAAAACCTCCAAAATAAGCATTGCCACGCAGAATCAAAACAGAACTGCAATATATATAAACTACAGAAGCAGCCTCCCTATCTGCCAGAAAATTACGACTTCAGAGCAGTATCTTTGTTTTCAGTTTATCATTATGATCCTCATACTACATCTATCTTCAGGATCAGAAAAGAAAAATGTGTATTTCAGTGTATGGGCTAGAAAGTGGAACTAACTATAATGAAAGAGGTAACAGATGTAGAAAAATACTTAAAACATTCTTTGTAGTTTCTAATCCTTTACTATAGGTAACTCAAGTAAACATGAACTACGGTATCTAGCTCTTCTGATACAATGTCTGGACAAAAGTCGTCCTTGCATCCTTAGCTTTCTGCAGTGCTTCTTTAATTTCACAAAAAAGATAAGGTGGGATGACAGAAAAGGAGTGAAATAATGATGAACTCTCTCTCAAGTTTCTTAAATACGTATGAGGGAAGCAGCTAAGATGCAATGAAAGGATATGAGTGGGAAGTTTGTGACCCATGAAGTTGATACTGCAGGAAGCTTGAATGAAAAGTTGAAAGGCTTTATGAGTAGGCCAGACTAGATAGATAGTGAGGCAATTAGAATCATTCATTGCTGCCAAGGCATGAGGCCAACATGAATTACAACCCAAACTGAATGAAGCAGAATAGAAAATAGAAAAGCCTTTAATGAAAATGTTGGAGAACTCGCAAGGGATGGGGAAAGTGCCAAATAACTGGAAGATGGCTAAGTAAACTAAAAGGTCTATTCTCCCATCAATGCATAAGGGATTTACAAGTTTAACTCTCATTGCTGTTAATGGGAATTCTATGTGTGATCCAAGGGTGTATTCATGGAGAAAATGCATCTATTAGTGTCTCGATTGGCCTCTCTTGAGCCAACACTGGCAAATGCTCCAAATTGTGTGGTAGTTTGGTGACAGGGACTAACAGGGGCTAGAATGAAAACCACCAGCTCAGCTTCACCTTGTAATCCTCTGATAGTACAAGATCCCTTATCAGCAGAAATTAAAATATATTCTATGTAATCTTTCATAATGTTTAATTTGGAAACATTTGGAAATTAACTTTCAGCAAATTAAAAGAAAAAGAAAAAAAGAGATTCCTATTTAATTAAAAAGACTGTCTTTGGAAAATAAAAGCACATTTTTAAATCACTTTCTACCTGAAAAGAATCCTTTTGCTAATTTATTTAATAACAGCTAGCATAGCCCCTGAGATGTCCCGACATTATATCAGATGCTTTACTAAGAATTCTACTTAATCATTATAACTACTCTATGAAGTAAGTAGCATTATCCTTATATCACAGATAAAGAACTTGAAACTAAGATATTAAGAAATTTGCCCAGGATCTCCCAGCTTGAAAGTGACAAATTCAAATCCAGCCCCGTCTAGCTCCAAAGCCCATCATCTTTCCTCAACACTTCACTGACTACCTACTATAAAAAGGCAATCTCAGTCCTCCACTAGGTCACTTTGACTTAAGATAATTCACTTCCCAATCCAATACACATTTTCAAGAGCACTGAATCTCCTTATAAATTTACACTTCCATACTTTGGCACAGTAAAATTATGTTTTCTAATAGTATACCTCCCCCAAAATATACAATTACTGTAAAATCTCTAAATTAATATTTTTATCCAAGATACATAAAGAAGAATTCACTGGGCAAGTATTTATGGAATCTATGTGCCAAGGTATACCAGACTCAACACAAAGGCAAATAGAGCCCCTGCTTTCAAGATTAGTCAAGCTTAATAGGAGAAATAGACATAAGCAACTCATTAAAATACGGTCTGGTACATGATACAGAAAAGATAGTACAAAATGCTGTGGGGGCACATCATGCCATTTGTGACTGTTGATTTCTTAATATTAGCAATTTTTCACTATCTTTATAATACATTTTATTACAAGAGGTCAACAAAGCTTTACTAAAGGTTCAACAATATTTTATTTATAAAAAGATCTTTCTTCTCCAAATCCCTCTAAAATATGTACAGGGCAAGCATCATTATTCCCAAATTGTTGGTTAAGAAATAGTGACTCAACAAAATTAAATTACTTACAAAACTCTGAAGTTACTCCAAGTGCCACATTTTATTTCCCCCAATATAAAATTAACTTTTCTACAAAAATCTTACTTAATCCAAGTAAAATAGGCTTTAAAGACTCTTCAAAATTAGCTTAGTTCCTCAAGAACCAGTTTGAAAATGTTCTGTCAAATAGTCTGAACAACCTTAGTGAAACCAAACAGCAGAACAATTTCTGAAACCATAGGTAGGTGCTGGATACTGCTTTCATTTGAGTTAATTAAAAGTATTTGATCCACTATGGTGCATCTCAGTGTAAGATCTTTAAAAGAAAATAATCAATTAATACATGCAAGTTTCAGATAACAACTTATCTAAATGCCAGAGCTTGTGACTAGATTTAATCAAGCTCTGGCTATTATTTCTTGACCTATCTAAAAATGGTTTGTATTGTTTGTTTGTTTTTATTTTCATTTACAAAGGTACTTGAAAAAACGATAAGCTGTCAAAATAAAATAAGCTGTCAAAATAAAATAAACTTTCAAAACCAGTATCAATTCCTATTAGATAATGTATTAAAATTTTTGTGACAAATAAGTAGGAATAGACTAAATCAAAATCAGATTCTAATGGACAGTAATGGTTAAAAACCACTAGTAAGATATTCAAGCAAATTGGAATAGATCCAGGAAAAAGCAAATTGTCCATTTGTTTTCTCATATTTACATCGTTAAATAAACTAAAGTTCTAAAAGATCCATTGCACATTTATTTTCTTCCTCCAGTTCTTAGTTCCTATTTGATCCAATATTTTCTTTACACTGCTTTTTGTAGTAATAGTCCTGAGAGATCAGTTACCACCTCATTTATCTTAATACTTAATACCACTGCTACTAATAGTCATTACTCTGAAACCAAATGGCCTGAGTTCAAATTCTGGCTCAACTACTATTTATTGTTCCTTAGGCAAGTCACTTACTCTATATACTTCATTTCCTTCATCTGCAAAATGGGAATAATAATAGTATCAATCTTACAGAATTGTTATAATGATTAAATTAGTTAACATGTGTTTTAAAAATGTTAGTGTCATAAAGGAATCTTTCAGTAAAATATTTATTATAGTATTATCACTATAATATTTTGGTATGTTTTTAAAAATCGGTTTTCCAGAGTTGCAATGATGTCTGAGATACTATTTTTGCTTGTTTTTTTAATCTGAATATTAGTTGATTTTTATACACCTGATTGAATTTCAGATTCATTTGATGACAAACCAAACCCAAGTGCATTGTTTTGAGGTAAGGCCTGGATGCATGATAATATTTCAAACGGAGGCAGATTTTAGAACTATAAAATCAAAGTGCTGTGGGGATTCTAGTAGATCATCTCCAATTTTTCCCTCTTCCTAATCTACACTCCTGCCATTTCACACCTATATCAGGCAGCTTCATCCTTCCAAAACTAAATGACACTATGTTAGACTTTTCAGCGCTTCAATAAAAGTAGATTCCATATCTTCCTGACTAAAATTTTGAGGCAACAGAATAGTGAGGACAGCACAGTTTCAGGAAAGGTGAATCTAGGGTTCAATTCTTGCTCTAACATTTACTAGTTATATAACCATGGAGAAGTTTACATGGCTTAACTTTTCTGTGACTCAATCTCCTTATCTGTAAAATGAAGCTGATCTCATCTTGCAGGGTTGTTGTAGAGAGTAGATTATAAGCTTCATCAGGAATAATGTAGCTCAACATCAAAGATATAAAGATGTACACAGACAATATTTCTCAGAATTATGTTATATGAAGATAACAGTGAGATATACATTCTGTGAGGGAACAAATGATATGAAGAACTAACTTGAGGACTTACAAGTTGCTATTCAGAATAAAAAAGTAATTGATGATATAATTCATTAAAAAAAATATTTTAAGATACCCCTGTACTTTGATTTCTAAATCTAATAGGTAAAAATATTGTTTTGAGTTTTATTTTGACTTCAATTTAAATATTTCATGATGAGGAATAAATTTGTTAAAGCCAACATCTACAAGGGCAGATGGTAATTAGTATGTAGAGGTAGTACATGAAATTTTATAAAAGTTCTTAGATTATTACCAGATAAGAAAGAGTGCATTAAAACAGAACTAAATAAGGAATTACCTGTTTACTTGTCTTGTGTAAGTCCCTGAGATTTATTCCAGTGAGACCAATAAGCAGAGAGAATGAAATAAAAAAGGCAGAAGGCCAAAGTGTCATGAATGCTGTTTAAGTATTCAATAAAAGCTATCCACTTGAGGTTCATCACAACACATTGGAAAAAATGATCTTCCCATATTTAGTAGCAAGAGATAGCAAGCCAAACACTCTGGAGAAGATACGATGCTGTTATACAATGACACAGAAAACCATCTTTATTTTATTATTGCTACCTATATGGCCTATAGTGTTAGTAGAAAACCTGATTTGATGTACATGATATATTTGGAAGCTGCTCTGATTATTCTACCCTAATTAGCAGGATGTCTGGTAAAAATCAGCAAACAACAAAATCCCTCAGTTTGGTACTAAAAAATAACTCTTAAATCTCCATAATATTTTTAAAACAAACAAACTACGACATGAATGTTTTGTTTTTTTTTTCTGGATTCATCTTTTTCAAAAATTTCCAAGATCCTTCTAGTTGATACATAAGATAGGGCACATATTGTCAAGGATAAGTTGTTAAAGTGAATATGAAATGTGCTTCTCAAAATATCGTTTACACATTTACCAGATGGTAAAATAAACATGTAAATTGTTATCAAGTATACACCAAATTTGTATTAAAATTTTATGCACTGTAGGAAGGGTGTAAAAATTATCACATATTGTATTACTTGTTCACTTAATAGTTTATTAGCATTTCATAAATATTTTCTTTAAGAAAAATATTATTTAAATGGTCATAAGATACGTACACTGCTGATATACAGTAAAGCTATGGGCTTCTTTAGAAAATACCAGAATAACTGATTCTTACCTGTTCATTAGTTGAAAATGAAAAGAATTTTTAAAAAATAAACATTTCAATTAAATACATAAGTTAATAATTAATTTAATACCTTTGTGAGATATGGCATTAAGTAAGAAAGCTGATTTGATGAACATGCACACTTCTATATTGAGAATTATCCAGAACATTACAAGTTGTATAGTGTCCTCTGCTCATCATTGTTGACAACTACTACAATAATTTAAAGTAGTAAAGAATGTTGACAAAAATAAGAAAAATTGAATCTCTGTCCTGTTTCTATCTTTTCAATTCAATCTGGGTTCATGCTTCACAGATAGTTTTTGAACATCCATAGGAGCAATTTATGGCACTGCCAATCTCCTTTTGGATTTAATCACAAGTTTTAATGCACAGAGCTGGCATTAGTGGCTTTAGTCATCTCCCACATGTCATTGCTCTCTCGCAATCTGGCCAGATCTATCTGCAGCATGAACATAAAAAAGTGGTATTATTACAACAGAATATTTAAGGCAGAATTTCCAGAATATTTCATTCTTTTTTATGCCTGAGTAGTATTCCATTTTGTATATATATCACATTTTCTTTATCCATTCATCCATAAATGGACATTTAGGTTGGTTGCATATCTTGGCTATTGTAAATAGAGCTGTGATAAACATGGGAGTGCAAGTATCTCTTCAACATGATGATTTCCATTCCTTTGGGTATATACTCAGTAGTGGGATTGCTGGATTATATGGTAGTTCTATCTGTAGTTGTTTGAGAAACTTCCATACTGTTTTCCATAATGGCTGTACTAATTTACAGTTCCACCAATCATATAGAAGTGTTCCCCGATCTCTGCATCCTCATCAGCATTTGTTATTCTCTGTCTTTTTGATAATAGCCAGTCTAACTGGGATAAAGTGATATCTGGAATAAATCTACATTTAGAATGAATCACTAAGCCAGTCACCAAAGCTAACTTATCTCAGAAACACAGAATTACTATAAAAAAAGATGTTATCATAAAATTTAATGAGGTCTTCTTTAACTCTTCTACCAGAATGAAAATTCTGGCTTAGGAGATCCTAGCAGTCAGGAGCAGAGCCCAAAGCATCAAGCCCAAGTGTAAAATTTCTTTGAAGTTTCATGTTTTAAAAGAAATCCATAGAGAAAGGATCAATGAATCACAACAGGGAAGTTCTTTGAGGGTCACAGAGGTAGCTTAATTTATTATTATGCAGTATAACTCATGGAAATCAATAAACAATATGAAAAAGTGATGTTCAAAGACCGGTGTGCTTCAGCCAAAAAAACCTAGAACCTAAAACCTTGGGTCTTTAGCATTTCTCATATCAAATTCCGAATTTATTGTCTTCCTAGAATAGAGTATGGGTTAATCCATTGAGCAATCTGGGGGTTTTCATGTAGTCTCTCCTGAAAAGCAGGGGCATTGAGGTTATTTAGGAGATTATTTTTCCTGCACTGTGTTCCCAATTACCTAGATATTGTTGGAGGCACCTCAGAACTGCCAGAAGGAACTGAGGGAGAGAGGCCCAGTGACTAGAAGTCCAGGGGCCTCACCCTGCTTCAACAGAGCAGCTCCACAGTTACATGTTTTATATTCTGTATATCAGTGCATTTTTAAAAAGAGTTCTGTTGCTAACAATTTTTAAAGTCTAAAGACTCCATCCTCCTTGGGAACCACAGACAGACAGAATATTCATGATCTTTTGTTAGTGCTTCTTTCTTTTGATTGTGTTATCCTAAACATGAATTAGCCTCTGTTCCCTTCAGTTCATACTAGTAGAGAGTAGTGTAAATTATGTGGTGACAGAAAAAATCTGATACCTGCAAGTTAAAAAACTGACTTTTTTTATTGAAAGCAAAATGTGTAAGAAATGAGTAACAGTGAAATTATTTAAGGCAATGTAGTTGTTTGCTTAGAACCTGAAAAGGGTAAGGAAAGAGAAGTATGAGAGTACTTCAAAAAGTTCGTGGAGGGGCCGGCCTGGTGGCGCACTGCTACAGTGCGCCGCTTGGGAGCGTGGCGGCGCTCCCGCTGAGGGTTCGGATCCCACATACAGACCGGCCGCTCACTGGCTGAGCGAGGTGCGGGTGCAACACCGAGGGTTGCGATCCCGTTGCCAGTCCCGGTCCAGTACGGGCGTGACACTGAGGGTTGCGATCCGTTGCCAGTCACAAGAAAAGACAAAAAGGAAAAGGAAAAAAAAAAAAAAAAGTTTGTGGAAATGGAATACTACTCAGCCATAAAAAAAGAATGGAATTCTGCCATTCACAGCAACATGGATGAGCTTGGAAAAAATTATATTAAATGAAATAAGCCAGGCACAGAAAGAGAAATACCACATGTCCTCACTCATAAGTGGAAGCAAAGGAAAGAAAGACAAAGAGAGATAGACCACAATAATACATTGAACTTTCAGAAGGAGAGAACAGACCTATAGTTACTAGAGGTGGGAAAAGGGGAGAGGAAGGAGGTTTAGAGAGAAATTGGGTAATGGACACAAAGAATATAATTACTATTTGTAATGATGAACATGTTAATAATATTGATTTGATTACATATTGTACACAAATACTGATAATCAACTCTGTACCCCATAAATATGTAAAACAATTATGTTGCACTTAAAAAATAAATGTAAAAAATTTTTTTAAAAATTTTTTTAATTTCTGGAAAAATAGAATTAAAAGATAATATCACACAAAAAAGATAATAACATATTTCCTAGTATGTGTTAACTAAATTCTACTGTATGATACCTTTTGATTTATGTATGCAACAATTCTATCAGAACATTTGAACAAATAAACAAGTTGCCATTCCTTTTTTATATACATTAAGTTTGGTTGATCAGTGAATAGACATTTTACGTTATGTAATAGGTTGTTGACAAATACAGTAATAAAATTTGTATAGTACTTCCCAATATGCAAAGTGTTATCATATATATTATTTAATAATGAAACAGAATGTTAAATCATCTAAATTCTATATTCTACTTCAAATTTTTCAGCTTGCTTTAAAATAAAAATATGTATTCCTCCTAAATCCTCAAGTAAAATTAACAATCTAGAAAAGCAAGTCACATTATTACAGTAAATTTTCTCTTATACCATCCCATCTCTGGATTACACATCCCCCAGAGTTACATGTTCCCTAGTTAGTGGATATCTTCGTATTTTAGATGCCAATTTCTAATTTTATCAATATCATCAAATTTTTAATTATGTCAAGACTGACATAGTTGGAACTGGAGAGAGGGTGGGGAAACAAATTTTCATATACTTATGGAGTAACTGTAAATTGATACAGCCTTTAGCCCAGAAATTCCACTTTTAGGAACTTATCCTATAAATATCTAACACAAGTATGCAGAAATAAATGTACAATGTAGCATTTTTTTACAGTAGCAAAATCTAGGGACAACTACATGTACATAAGTAAGGGACTGGTTAAGTTAGGTATGGTTTATCCACATAATGTAATGGTAAAGATGTTAAAAAGAATGAAATCAATATGCTCTGAGTTTGAAATATAGCCTAAATATATTCTTTAGTGGGAAATATAAGTTGCACAACAGTATATATGTTTTTTTCTAATAGAATTCATAGTAAAAGTCAATTTCAAGTTTAATCAAGCAGAGTTATTTCCATTTGACCAGAGGCCCAATTTATTTTAACCTAACATTGTGTTCCATTATACGGCACCCAGCCTTTCTAATTTTGCCTTCCTTTTACCTCCTCTACACACTTTATTTCCCAAGTATTAAAACTATTATCTATTTCTCAAATAGGCTTCTGCTTCCCTACCTCCTAGACGTTACTTACAACTTTTTTATCTGTCCAGAATGCCTTTCCACCCCCTGGACTTCTGCAAGTCCAACGTCAACAAGTATCACCAACATAAAGCCTTCAATGACTCTCTCTGCCAGGCATAATATCCTCTCCTATACTCCCAAAGGATTTTTCCTGTGCTTCTCTTCTAGAACTCACCACTCACCACTTTCTGTCTTGTAATACAGTCTTTTCACAAATCACAGAGAATCTATATTTAATTCATCCATGATTCCTCATATACTGCCTCAATCATAGTCAGCAATCAACAAAGTCTTGCAAATTAATCAAATCCATATAGAAAGTTCTTGTTAAGTCAGTCTGTCTTAGATAAAGGATACACAATCTTTTATCTTTCTGTGAAGAGAAGCTACTTTTCATTTCTCAAAGTTGTAACACAAGTAGGAGAGAAAGAAAATTCATCTAAACTACAATAACCCTAAACAGAAACATGAAATGGTAGTATAACAATGCCCATTATTACTCTTCTCTCAAATGGCAATCCACAAGAAAAAAAGGGTGGTCACACAGCCAGTTTGGCGATCTATCAGAGAGGCTTTCAAACTAATGACAGAGAAATCCTGAGCTTTCGTTCGGGTATTCCTGTCTTAGTTCACCTTAGTAAGTACATATGCAGTAGGATTTCTATAAAATGAACTATAACTATAGCAATGTTGCTTTCAGTTTGGAAAAAAAACTAAAACCTTTTCGGTAATTATATTTTAAGACAGCAAAAAAGAGCAAGGATAAATCAATCCATTAAGTCCAAAGATTTCATTTTAGAAATATTTGTATCCTCCTTCTTGCCAAATTGCATTCACTGATAAACAGATTTCATTTTTACCATAAACTTATCCTTTTTGTTATCTTGTAAAAATGAGAAGTAAAAGTAATCAGAAGATTGGCAGATGGAAGCAAGTGAGAAGCAATGTCCACAGATAATTCAGGAATAGGAAATGCCTGAATAATAAAAATTGACTATCTGTCATTTACAGAGAGTACATTAATTGAACAAACTAAGTATAATTTGTACAAATAAAACTTGGATCTCAAAAAATTTTAACACAGTCTTACTTTACTATCTTAAAAGGTTCAATAAAATATGACTAGGATAATGAAATTTAGTTTTGAAAAATATATAAAATCCAAAACAAGGAATAAACTAAAAACTGTGCATTTGTTCTCTAATCCTTTTACCATTTTTCAATCTGGGAACACTTCTAAATTTAGGAGTGAGCTATAATAAGCCATGGTCATATGACTGCCTAGTTTCTTGAACATTAATAAATACTTAATTCCAGCACAGATGAAATATTACATTTGCAGAGGTGGGTAAGAAATAAATTGAATCAGTAACTTTAACTTTTATTTTTGTTGGTTCTCTTTTATTTTTAAATCCCAGAACCTGCAGATTTCTAAAGATCAAACAAGCTAATCTGTTTGTACATAAAAACTATATGACTTTAATAGTTGAGGCTTAGCAAACCCCAAGATATACTTAACCAAGCTTTTTCTTTTTGAGTTTTAGCCATTTTGAGTACTGGAGCTGGTGAATTTTCATATTTTAAATTATATTTCTCAGCAAATAAACACCTCATTTAATTCTGTCTTCTAGTTATGGTATAATGCTTCCACCTACAGATATTATGTAAAACACAAATACAATCAATTAACTTATTTTTCCTTGGGAAAGTAATTGCAAATAAGACCCTTCACACTTTAGTGAATTCTGAATCTGAATGAAACAAAAATGAAAAGTTTCTATAATATTTCTATTATGATATACTGAATACAACAACTTCTCAAATATATAAATTAATTTGTGACTCAGTTTGCTGGGTGATGTTCACATCATGACTCAAATGGATGCAACCACTTAAAAATGAATGACTTGGAAGGTTGCCATGAACTAAGAAGCTATCTGAGTAAGTAAGCTGCTTGAATCTGGCCTATATTGAGGGAAAGAAATTTTTCCATCTGACATATTTAGAGATAATCCCTCTATAACTGAATTGAAATATGGTATATGGCTGGCATTGCTTATAATGACTTCCCATCCTTAGAATTCTGTATTTGTTCCATGGATTAGGACTATTCTGGATACTCTGGCATCTATTCTTTTGAGAATGACATCAGATGTCAAACATGCAATACTTCCAGCAAACATCCAGTTTCAGTCTCTCCAGATAAAGGCTACCTTATGGATGATTGTAGAGTTTCCAGAGACAGCACTAATTATCATGTATTATCACGATAAGCTGGAAGAGGAATATAAATGCTTCTTCTATACAGAAAGTGAGAAGACAGTGTTCATCGGGTCACTTTTCTCTTATAGTCAAGGGGATAAACAACCTGTTCTGAAAGGTGACTGTACCGCCACAATGTTTAAAAAAATAGAAAGTCATTTAAAAAGTTATTTTAAAATCTATGTACATTTTATTTTTAAGAAAGTTGCCATTACCATAGTCCCTAGGCATGAAATTATAATGAACAGGTAGTCTGCCACCATTAATAGCTGCTAAACTTAAAAATAAATAAACAAATCCTCTACCTTTTCTTTCATTACAAAATAAACAAAAACCCTAAATCAATGGTTCCCAGATTTTGCAGCATATTAGAATCACTTAAGAATCTTTAAAAAGTACTGATGCCTGGATCCCACCACCAGATATTTTGGTATGGGGTGCGAATCTAGCCATCCAAATTTTTAAAACTCCTCTGGTGATTCTAATGTGAATCAATTGACCTAGAGACTATGAAAAGTTGCTGCTATCCTCTTCCCTCCATCCAGGTACGTCTTCATGTAAGGAAAGGGAAGCAGGCAGTTCATGCAAAGAACCACACCAGCAAGTAATGGGCCTGCTTACCCCAAGACTAGTAGTGACCTTGATTTTCAATAAATCAATATGCTTGGAGTAAGTATGAGTATGTGTGCAAGAGAGACGAGAGAGAGAGAGAGAGAGAGAGAGAGAGAGAGAGAGAGAGAGAGAGAGAAATACATGAAATGCCTTTAAAAAAAAAGAAAAAAGAAAGAAAGGTTAAGCCCTAAATAAAATATAAAAATCTCAAGGAGAGATGCCTTAAGCTTCTATAATGGAAATAACATTGTAAAGGTGAGTCTCTCCATCTTTATGCCCAATCACTCTTTGTGCCATACATTCAAGTGAATTATTAGATAAGATTTGCTCTATTTTGCTAATAGGTATATTATACCATTCTAGAAAAAAAAATCAAAATACATGCATAGAGATATAAGAGAAAATTGAGGACATTCTAGGCTACTCAAATTAGCAATATCACTATGGCAATGTTTTTCAAACTTCAAGTCACTGTCCATTAGAGAATCATAAAATAAATTTACTAGAATTTTCTTTTCAATGAAATTGAACATCAAAGAAAAAGTATCAGAGTATATCAATATGGTAAATGCAAATATTATTTTGTAAAACTTTTTTGTGTATGTATGTGTGTGTATATCTATTACTGTGAATCCCAGTTTAAAAATTTTGAAAGATCTAGAGGTAGTTCTTCTACCCTAGCTCAGAATATTTGAACTCAAACTGCATAGGAAGTCAGAGGTCCACAAAAACCACAGTTCTTTAAAGCTGGAAGATGTTTGAAAGATTTAGTTACAATTTTATTTTACAAATGAAGATAGTGAAAATCATAGAAATAAAATGTTTTAGTTGTGTCCACTGTGTTTTCTACTATACCACAGGAGTCAAGTTCTTTTGAGAGCTATAGTTCCAAAACAAATTTAATATAGGTATCTTACATACTAAATTTCCATGGCACCAACTACAAATTTTCAGTCATAATATCAACATTTTTTGACATAGTGCCATTTTCACCAACTTCTTACTCAAATAGAAGTCATACTATGTGCAATTCAAGTAATAATAAATTTAAAGACTCTTGATCCTAATGCTAGGAAGTATAAAATTATTTTAAATTAAAAAGGTACTTCTTCAGGATCTAGTAGGAGATCCCCAAAGAGCACACAGTCATGACGGTACCTAGGGCAGCAGACTGCAAGGAGTGTCAAAAATACCCATTACTTTTCTTGACTTTATATTCTTGTTCTCCAGACTCATCATGCTGTTACAATCACATACACACACATATTTACATTTTGAAAGATGACTCTAAAGCAAAAAGAATTGAAAACGAAATTTAAAATGTGTGTAGCTTTAAAGTTTAAACTCAGGAACAAAGAGTTCCCTAAAGAAGGGGTAATGCAAGTAAAATTTTTTCTCATGATCTGCAAGGCCTGAATCTCTTAGGTTTGGTACTGTATTTTTTCGTAGCTATGTAGAGAAAGGGCTGATAGTAATGTATTTAGTTAATAAAATATGGTACACATGATTGTATAGCCATAATAACCCTTTCTTCTTAATGGCATTGGCATAAAAAATTCATATTGCAATCTCCTTAATGGGTTAAATTAATATTAACTTAAAAAATTAACTTTTAAAAACTTATTTTCTTTTTTTTTTTTTTCCTTTTTTTTTTTTTTGTCTTTTTTCGTGTCCGGCAACGGATCGCAACCCTCAGTGTCGCGCCCGTACCGGACCGGGACCCGCAACGGGATCGCAACCCTCGGTGTTGCGCCCACACCTCACTCAGCCAGTGAGCGGCCGGTCTGTATGTGGGATCCGAACCCTTGGCAGGAGCGCCGCCGCACTCGCAAGCGGTGCACTGTAGCAGTGCGCCACCGGGCCGGCCCAAACTTATTTTAATTTTCATCATGTTAAAACTTAGGGTAAGGGTAAAGAGAACATGAGTTAGCATCAGATGGTTTGAGGAAAGAAAGACGAATAGGAAAATCCAGAATGTCAATTTAAAATGTATCAGGCTACAAGAAATAAGAAACCAAATAAGTGAAGGCTATTAAACAATGGGTTAAAGATATACAAATATCAAGAAAAACATTACAAGATCTTCTTTCTCCTATCCTATTCTTCCATATCACAAGTTACATGTCTAGCAAGTTTTCTTACAAGAGGTATCTAAGGACATACCCTGTGAAATGAAAACCCTACGGAAACCCATAAAAATGAATGAATGAATGAAAAAAGTGAATGAGTAAATGAATAAATAAGTAAGCATGCAAGCAGAGATAGCCATGAAAGAAAAGCTGGAAGAAGGAAGGAGAAAATGAAGGAATTGTAGAATCCGTAATTCTGAAGCACCCAAAGGGCTAATTATGATTTAAAATAGCTAAGAGAATAAAGATTAGTCTGCAATAAGGCCATTACATTTGGTTAAGAGTACACTGGTGAACATAGTAAATAAGATTGTAATGTCTGTGCAAATGAGGGAGCTGAATTGAAAAGGATCAAAGAAAGCATTGAAAGATGGGCCTAAGTACAAAAGAGAGCAAGGATAAATGCAATGCCTCATATAGCTAAGAATGTTATGTGTAAAGAAGAGAACAGAAATACCAATAAAGACAAAAATATTAAGTTGTCCTTGTTGTTCTTTCACAAATACAAAATGAAACAAGATAACAGAAAGTGAATATCAAGAGACAAGTGATGATAGAGGTATTTAGGTAAAGGCACACACACACATAAACAGTGAGGGAGGGGTTAAATAAAAAGACATTGTATCTGACGTTTGTCCTCAAGTCTTTACAATTGCTTTTGAGGAAAGCATAAAAGTTCTGACCTGAAATAAACAAACTGATGAATCAGATACAGATTTTATAAAGATTCAGATTCAGAGTGGTAGTGTGAGAAAAAAAAAGAGTAGGCTTTAAAAAAAGTTGTTGGCAAGAGAGTCAACAAGGGCAAAATGAGTGTCAGAGAGAGCAGAGTTAGAGGAGGAGAGAACAAATATGCTGAGGAGGAAGTCAGTATGTTTCTTTGACTTTCTCCACAGGAAAAAAGCAGAATGTGAGCATAAATTAAGAGAGTGAATCCCAAAGGTGAATGAGCTCTATGAATTATTAGGAATGCAGTCATTTAAAAAATAGCAAATTAAGACAGAGGTAGGGAAAAAAAATTTTATTTGAGCAAAACATATAGCATTCAATGGTAAGTAAACTTGAAAGGGTAAGTTCTCACTATAGTATCTATTTTCTTAAAGGAAGGTTCTGAGTAGCAAACATTGCTGTTATTTTGTAAAATTATGTCCAAAATTATAATTTTTCAATTCAAAAACAGATCAGATACAAAAGTATTAGCCACTTTTGAAACATTTTTAATTAGAAATGATGCTTTGGCCTTCAGTAAATCCCCAATTGAGCAAGCCATTCAAAATAATAGAAATCTATATATTAACTGAAAAGTTCTCATAAAATGTCTGTGTTGACTGCAGATGGTCTAAATTGAATCTATGTAAAATGCATGTATATTTATTCACTGAAGTTCAAGGATGTTAAACTAAAAAGAAAAAAATTGTGATTGCTTAATGTTGTAAATACAAAGATTAAATTAAGAAAGTCATAATTCCACAAAGTAGCCTATAATTTGACTACATTATAAAGGGGGAGAGGTAATTTGCTAATTCATATTTTAGATACAATCAAAGAAAACATTACCTTCTAATGCATAAGGAGAAAAAAACATCATCGAGCTCAAAAAGAATAACCTTTTGTTGATAGAAGATGGCAAATGTTTGCATGTTCACGTGTGTGTATATCACTATTCAAAAAGTATGTTTAAAGCACACACACAATTCAAACACGCGTATCTGAAATAATAGTGCTTTCTATCAGCTTTCAAAGGCAAACTTACATGTGCCTACAAATGGCAGCCCAGCAGGCAGTGACATCAGACCTAGAAAGGATGTGGCCTGTATAGTGTGCAGTGAAGTGCAGTGCTCTACTTGTTTGCAATGGTTTTATTTTTCGACTAGTTTTATCACACTTGGCATGAACAAGGGAACATGTGCTTTGCTAAATTTGAACTTTTAAGATGAAACTGAATTAACTGAGAACCAAAAAATTGCTTTGAATTTTTCTAAGATTGAAAAACGCCTTCCCTTTCATACTAGGAATGGCAAAATAGATGACAAATACATCTTAAATGTTTAAATGTGAGCTAGAAAGACCCTGCAGTTTAAGAACATTGTTGGCTTTTTCCTTTTTAGGCACCTGAAATAGGATTGTAATAAAAAGGCTTTTTCCGATAAAGTACACTTTGGTTAACCTGAAGAGATTTACTAACCCTAAACATAATAAAACTAATACAAGCACTAAACCTAATATAAGCAAGATTTTATTTTTCAACCAGAAAATTTAATTTGCCATTTCTTAAAACTGAGTATAATCATCAAAATATAGAGCTAACTCTTGCCCCTAAACTTCGTTTTACATTATTTTTTTTCCTACTAGTGTTGGAACAAAATAGCTATATAGGCTAAAACAACAAGCAGCATATCCTTAGAGATGCTCTCCCCTCATAAACGACCTCTTTCGCCTCATAAAAGGTGTGCCATGATACCCAAATATAAATGTTTTATATATAAAATGAGTGCCTTGTCAGGCAGATATTTTTAAAGAGTTGGAGTCCAAAATAATTTTAATATACAATTCAAGTTATAAATTGCAGGATATGTTTATAAAGAATCTAGTGATAAGTAATAGGTCAAACAACCTAAAAGAACCAGCTTGTGGTACAAGCTTCATTGCATTAATAATGTCACAGTTAGTATTTTTATAAAATTAAATATTACCAGCAAGAGTCTTCTTAATGCCATGTTCCTAATACTAGATTACATATTTATTTCAGAGTTAGCATAATAAGAGAGAGAGCTATCACTACAAGGTCTAATAAGCCATGCTTTTTTTGTTTTGTTTTGTTTTGCTTTTCATTGCTTTAATGGAACTATTCAAATCAAATTTTTCACGCCATGCCTTGAACACTGCTGCAAACCATACTGTGGGTGTAAAATACAAGCAAGGCGGATATAATCAGCTCAGATGAGTCCAGTGATTTGTACACCATCAAGTTTACTTTATTGTGAAAGCAGTGGGGTTTTCTTTCAAGGGAATATATTTTTAAATGTGAGGCAACCTAACATACTAGCTGAAGACAGGAACCAGGAAGACACAAATCTCAAAGCAACTGAATTAAACCAAGTATAATTCAAAAAATTCAAAACCTCTGTCTTCTCTTAGAGATTATTATCTTGTTGTTCTGGCAAAAGAAAACCTGACTGTCCAAAAGTAAATCTTGCATTTGGATTGTAACTTCAATGAATCACAGCTTAAAAAGTCTCAGCTACCTTTTAAAGAACTGATTTTAGTGATATTAGGCTAAAATATTACTCTTTCAAATATCAAAATCAGCCAAGCAATTGCCAACATACCAAAAAAATTAAATATTTTAAAAATTGAATCGAATCATTAGGCTCCAAAGTTGTCTACTATTTCATAAGTTTTTCTAAAACTAATAACTGTTGCTTTTGCTTTCAGGAGAAAACACAGTTTTGTTTTCACACAAGATCATGGGTTCTACTCTTTTTCCTATCCCATGGCCAAAATGCCTACATGATAAAATAATTCATATACACACACAAAAAAGTGCTGCACCTGAGGACAGGGTGAACGTTTTATAAAATCACTTATTAACACACACATTGTCCAAATATTGCAATAGAGCTTTTTTTAATTCTCTGGGAATATAAATTGCCTCTATTGAACAAAGCTATTGTTCTTAACCTGAATTCTAAACAGAAAGTAGATCATCCTTTAAACCTTCAGTGCTGAAAAGATAAACACTTAATATCACACACACAGAAAAGGTGGGTCCCAAAGTTTTAGCGGTGGTAAGAAAATTTAACTGCAGGAGGTAAGGGGGCTCAGAAAGTTCTCTATAGGCCCTAAATTACTATACTTTAAAAGCTCTGGTGAGGTAAGTCGGTCCCAAAAAGAAAGAAACAACCTGACTTTTAAAACCACATGTCCGGTAAGTTTCTGCTAGTCCTAAAAAGGTTTTCGCGTCTTACATCCTAATCAGTTGTGGGGCCTGGCTCTAAAAGAGCAGAGTGCCGGGAGGCTGCGCCATTAGGCCCGAGCCAAAGCCAGAGCCAAGGCCGCGGGCCCTTCTCGATGGGTCGGGAGCGGGAAGGGGGTACTCAGAGAACCGATTGGCTCCTGGCCTGAATCCGGGCCTGGACTCATAGTTTCGACCCACAGCCTGGACCCCTGACCTGGACCGGAGGCCGTGACAGCCAGGGCGCCGCCGCCCGCCCGACGGCGAAGCGGGATTGCCCTGGCCCGGGCTCAGAGGCGACGCCAGGCCTCCGGAACGGCCCGAACGGCTGCCCTCGGCTCGGATGCGCCCAGGCCCGGCTGCAGTCTCGCCTGCGAGGACAGGACTAACCGCAACGGCGCGCTCTGTTCCCGCCTCCGCCTCCACCGACGGGCCGCGTCTGCCCGGAGGGTGAAACACCGAGGGCGTAGCACCCCTCTGGCCCGGCAGAGCCGCACCTGCCCGCGGCCGCGCTCAACCCCGAGTAAGACTGAAAGCGAATTAAGATGGCGCGGATTGCGAGGGCGGGAAGGCATGGGCAGAATAAAGTGCTAGCCGCACGTTCGCCTTCTTTTTAATTCCTTTCTCTTTTGAAAACACACTACTGAAAACTGAGGAAGTCCGAGTTTAGGCGGAAGATGCGCCATCCCTCTCCGTCCTCACCCTAACCCCTACCCTCACGGAGATAAAAGGCAACTCGAATTCTAACCCGGGACGCGAACTTTGATCCCCACAGGGCCTCCCACATCCAAACTCTGATTTCCTTTGAACAGCAGCAGCTTCTCAGACACACTGACAGTGTCACTTCACTAGACACCCAAGACTTCTTGGAAGCGAGGAGAAATGATCATGTTTTAAAGGGGCAAGAACGCACACTGCCTCCGAGAGGAGCGCGAAGCTGCAAATTTACCTCACGCTGACTCAGTCCACACAGCAGATGGTGGCAGAGCTGCAAGGGAAACGACCTCCCCGATTTTTTTAAGAACTTCCTAATATCAGCTAAAGCGCGTCTTTCAGTACAAGGCACTACGTTCCTGTGAAATCTATCCTCGGCTTCTCAGAGCTTCGTTTACGCACATGACACCGACTCCTTCGCTCACGGTGACTCTGCCCCGAGGGCGGCGGGCCGGGCTGGGCGCCGCGCGCTCCCGCGGCCGGGGCTCGGGTCAGAGAGGAGAGCGCGGGCCCGTCGCCCCCGCATCCCGCGCCCTCCCGACAGCACGTGTGCCGCCTCCTCTGCGGGCCTGGGTGGCCGGGTCCGAGAAACGCAGCTGGGGTCGGGAGGGTGACGACATGAAGGCACCGCTCCACTTCCCTTGCTACACGGGCCCCGTGTTTTGTACTTTTCGTCCTCTTGTTTAGTTCTTAGGTGTGGGGAGGGAGAAGAAAACACAAAGGAAAATCAGTTCATCGCTTTTCTATGTGGCAGACAAAACTCCACGGAACGCCGTCTAGTGGCGGAATTGCCCTGGGAAGACAAGTCAGCTTTATTCTCTCTCGAATTTTCTTCTTAATTGGAATTTTGAAGCCTATTTACATCTGTCAAACTGCAAAGGGGATACAGGACAATCTCTAGGTGGTGGTAAATATAGTCCCTTAACTTGAGACTGGCCCAGACCAAGCAAGAATTTTGAAACATTTCCCCCCTTTCCTGGGTCACCTCTCTTTGAAAACAAAGCTACAAAAATTGCTTCTCCAAGAGGTAAAGGCAGAACCGTGCGGACTCCTTCCTTGTCCAAGACGCAGCACCCCCAGGGCTGGAATTCCGTATTTCTACATTTGTTCTTAAGGGATGGGATCTGGCAAAGGGATAGGGGTAGGACTAGCAAAGGGATTCCACCACAAAGGAACAGAGTGGTGTCCCTCCTCCCCACCCCCAGACCTCCCAAAGCAGGTTTTAAACTCAGTGGTTAAAAACGGCCCTTTCACGAATTTGTCCTATGGGTCCTTCTCCACTCTGCACCCGCCCACCCCAACCCCTGCCCAAGCCTGCGAAACCATCCGCGGAAGACACGTAGGCCCTTCAGTGTGTGCGGTTAGAGATTTGCCACTCACCTCCAAGGCCTCGTATGCAAGACCAGAAATTTCGACATCTGCGGTCAACAGCCTATTTTGACAGGCATTTAAATTACACCCTATTCTCGAACGCCTCCCGCCTTTGTAAAATGTAAAGAAATTCTTAACTCCTTATTTAAAGACACTACTTGCTCGCATTATTTCCAACGTCAGGAAGAACCAGATAGATATAAGAAAAAGTGCGTATATTTTCCTGGAAAAAAAAAATGAGCACAGTAAAATATAACTTGACTCATAGGAAACTAAATAATTGTAAATAAGAAAAAAGTAATTCCTGGTAGTGCTATTAAACAAACTAAAGGGGGAAATGGGAGGTGGTTCCCATTAAACAGACCGCCATATATCGGAGTGGGGAAAGGCTAGTCCTCCGTATCCTTTAAAAGTAATCACCTATAATAAATTATTTTCAAACTGTAAACTGCTTTCGAACACCATAGTTAGCGTTTTACCAGGTTTATTTTGCTTGTTATACACAGACGATACAAACGAGCAAAAAACAAAACGTTTCTCAGTGGAGTGTGTACTTGTATAAATTATTCAGTTCACAGACAAAACGAAACAAATATAAAAATCACAACATTAGATTTACAGAAGAGCCAAAATATACACACGTTTAGACCCTGAATTCCTATTAGGAAAAATCCCCCCCACGGACTGGAATCTAGATTGAATATTGTGTATGATGCATATTTCACATTATTTTTTTTTAAAAAAGTATAGGTTTGCTACACAACATTAGAAATTCTACTAACCTATTTCCAGGAGGATTAATGCTCCTTATCAAATATAACAAGACTTAGAGGGGAGAAAAATCAGTCTTACTTGCACTAATGCTAGTGTTCTCCCACGGAAGTCAAATTTCAGCTGTTTCTAGGTGGCGGGGAAATCATTTTCAAAACTAAAATGCAGTAAAATATACAACTCACACAATTCATCTTCACTAGACTATACTATAGTTACCAACAATTCAGTCATCTATATCATTAGTATTCATTACAAAGATTTACAGCATATAAAGGTGGAGGGGGGACTGAAAAGATATTCAGAAACAGTTTGTCAGCATATTTGGCACCTGCACAGACCAGTAATGGATTTGGCACTTTGGGAAAAAACAAATAAGGCAAAATAATATTGCTGATGTCGGAGCTATTCTATTTAGAAGGAAGGGGGGCGGGGAGACATACAACTCCAGTTGACTTTGCTTTGCAGGCATCATGCCACTTAATCGACTTGCCTATGAACAGACACCTATCCTTTACAGGTGTCTGGGCGGATTCTCCTTAGCTATTTGTGTGCACTAGGGCACATAGTAATTTCATGCAACGGACTGAAGAGAAGTGAGAAACCCATCACTATCGAGTATTTCATGTTTCTAGAGCCCCTTAGAATATTGTTAATCATCTCACAAGAAAATAAAAAGAGATAGAAAGAATGAGAGGAGAAAAAGAAAAGCAAAGAAAGAAAAGGAAAGGAATAAAAAGATTAAGCATGAACTGGTTTTGTGCCTTGACAATGAGAATAAAAACTAGCCATTCGTTACAATAAATTAACACTATGTACAATCATTTCACAGGCTTTGTTCCACTGAAATTATTAACATCCCTACCATCCATCCATCCACTCGGGTATAAGAAAGGACGCGCCGGGTGGGTCCTGGTTCTAGAGTCAACATCCTATGGTTAATGGGGAGGCCGAGACTTGGCGGGTCGGAATCGCTGCTGCCTGACAGGACTGCCCAGGTCTCCTAAAGGTGAAGTTTCATCACAAGAAAGAGAAGGAGGGGATGAGAAAAAGACGACGGGGAGGAGGATCGTTAGGAGGATAACTTCACAGAAGGAAAGTAGTAGGAAAACCGAAAGGTTTACAGCAAAGTTGAAGGTCGGTGCGCTAATTGCAGAGACTGCTGTGCAAAAAAAGTTAAAATCACACTTGGAGACCTGCACTTACTCCCTGCAGACGGTCATCGAAGGTCAAATAAAATGAGAGGGTGCGTAGGGTGGGGTCTGGGGAGAGGGAGCTGGGGAAGAGTTGTGAGGGGCTGGCTGAGGGTCCAGGCCGGGGCGCGGCGCGGAGCTGGCGGGCAGGGGCGGCCTAGCTGTGCGAGTAGAAGCCGTAGTAGCCGCCTATGTCCTTGGCGCAGTTCTTCTCGCAGTCCCGCTGGGCCAGCACCTCGCTCTTGAGCGGGGACGAGCTCTCGGACACAGGCGTGTCGGCGGGTGAGATCCGCCTCCTCTTGGCCTGCTCGTAAATCCCCGAGTCGCTCGAGTCGATGGACTTGATGGAGGACGGCGTCTCGATCCAGCTGGAGTCGGACAGGTCCTTGGGCTTGGCGTCCTCGGCGGTGCCGGGCGGCAGCGGCGAGCGCTCGGCGGCCAGGCCCTCGGCCTCCTCGCCCAGG
>NW_007726994.1:570776-590116 GCF_000696425.1 Galeopterus variegatus | reverse complement strand
GGCCGCGGCGCTGTTGGGCCAGCAGGGCAGCACGGAGCCCGACTTGGCGCCGCAGTACTGCGGGGGGCTGCGCGCGCCCCAGCCCGACGGGTCGGCGTAGTAGCCGAGAGGGCGGCCAGTGCAGCCCGCCGCCTGCAGCGGCAGCGCCTTCACGCCCGCCGCCGCGTAGGAGAGCAGCGTGGCCGCGTTGCCCGCGAAGTCCGTGGCGGTGTCGTAGGCCGAGGCCGCAAAGTCCAGCCGGTTGTTGGCCGGCGTCACGAACCAGCGCTGCGGCGACGGCGCGCCCGGGTCCTCGGCCTGCTGCGGCGACAGCAGCCCGTTGGTGTGGGGTACGCTGCGGTCCGTGCCCGGCCCGGGGCCTGCGCCTGCACCCGGGTGGAAGCGGGCCTTGGCGTAGTTGCTCACGAACTGGTCCTGCAGGAAAGAGCCGGCCATGGCGTAGCGGGCCCCGGGCACGATCTGCGAGCGCGGCGAGTCGTTGGGCGAGGGGGTCAGGCGGTCCATGTCGCAGCCTGTGTAGATCCTGCGGGGGAGGGGGAGAGAGAACCGAGGGGTGGCGCGGAGGTCCCTTCCGGGGCAGAAGGGGAGTCCACCTCTACTTTTCGTCCACCCCCACCTCCTCCATCTGTAACTTGCAGTACAGGATGGAGACCTGCATCCTCCCCAAAATAAATCGTGGAATTATTAAGGGGCCCAATTGCCTGTGCAGGGAACGGAGCAAGATACACAGCATCAAGAGAAAGTCTTCCCTCTTGCTCTCTCTTGCCAGGTGTACGGAGGACGAGAGAGGAGCACAGCAGGGGACTCTAATCCTACTTCTAACATATGCATACATATTGAGGTGGATTTACCCAGAGACGAAAGTGCTATTTGCTCAGTGGGCCTTTCCTCTGTGGTAAGAGTTTCTGGGAGAAATTTCTAAGGTACCCATTCCTCCACCCTCTTAAGACCTCCTGTATCCATTTAATTGCTCAGGTGATTTATCTTCTCCTTTTTATAGATAGTTTAAGAAACCTCTAGGGAAAAAAAGCAAGCAAGTGCATGTGTGTGTGTGTGCGCGCGCACGTCCTAGTAATAATCAGACTGGTCTTCTTCTCCAGTCTTCTGAGACCCCAGGATTGCTGCTGGAAGCCTCCGAAGTACTTATTAGTCTATTGTTTCCCCTACGTCGACTTTAACGCCCACCTCTACTAATACAAACAAGAATTACTATTTGGAAACAATAGTCATCTATCAAAAAAAATTATTTTACAAAGAAAAAGTGTTCTTTACTTTGACTTTCTCTTCCCAACTTTTGATACATTACTAGCAAAAAGTTTGGAGCAAACTCCTACAGTATGGTTATCAACCTCTTTCAAGCAGTGGGGCACTAACAATAGCTAACTCTTACAGAGCTTGACTCTATGCCAGGCACTGTTGTCTCTAGGACTGTACAGATAGTAATTTATTTAACTCACAACGATCCTCTTCTGGTACTATTATAATCCCACTTTACCGATGAGGAAACTGAGGCAATAGGAAGTTAAATAATTTGCCCAATCACTAATAGTGATTTTGTTATTGGGAATCACCTTAGATAAAATAATCAAAGATTAACTTTAGGCCCTGGGCCTAGAAAATCCCATTAGTATTGAGAGGGAACCAGGGATTGGATGGAGATTGGTAGAAGTGTTTTCTCATACACATACACACATGCCTCCCTTTTTATTTAGCTCACACATAAATGTTTTAATCTTTAGTCAACAGACTGTTTTGAAGGAGAGCCTCAGTTTTGTCAGATCTTAATCCTTTGGAGAGGAGATTCCCTGGTGAGTGGCCAAGCAACCTCCTAGTACCCGCTGAACTCTTATGCTTCTTCCTGTTCCTCCAAATTTGAGCCAGATCCAAATAACCAACATACATAAAAGGGGAAAGGGAGAGTATCATAAGCCATCCAACTCTTCCCTATTCCCTAAAAATCTAAAGTATCTTTTTGTATAAGTAAAGAGGCTTTTTATTTAAAATTTATAGTAATGTAAAAATTGAAGGGAAGTGGCTTTTCCATAAGGCAGCCAGAGGAGAAAGGGGCAGGTGAGAGTTATGCTGTGGCCACTTGGATCTATTCTGCTTACTGCACATAATTTCCCTCCTGAAATTTAATTCCAGTTTCAAATAAGAGAAGTAGACGGAGGCAGGAAGGGAACATAACTAGCAAGGTGAAATATCTTCTCTGTTTACCACCACAATATTTTAAAAAGAAAAAAGCAATCTGCAAAAGATACAATTTACATGCCTATCCAGCTCCCAACCCTCTTGGGATTACTGAATTGATTTGTGTGAAATAAAATGCTTTTGAACAGATGTTCACAACAAAATTAAAAGCTCAAAATCTACAGGACTCTCTTCCAACATCCCTGGTCTCTTGGGCCACATACTTTCCACTGTGCCGGGCCCACATTTTTAGATTGTGAGGACTAGAGCAGCCAAGTTTTTATTCCGGGGAATTATACTGAAGAGGCCTGCTTCGATTGGACTACTTTTGAGGGATACATATAAGGGTTATAGGCAGCAATATCAATGGCTCTTTTTGATTTGTTATAAATTATCAGGAGAGAAGGCTGATAGCTGCCTGGAGATGGAGTGGAGGCAGCCACTTGTCCCTTTCTCCACACAATCTATTCCTAGCCAAAACAACTTCAACTTTTTAGCTCTATTCCAGGCATTCAATGCAAGCCATGAAATTAGGATGTATGCACCCTACCCTTTTATGGTCCAAAAAAGTGGAGGAACCACCACAATCAAGATTTAGATTTTGCTATATAGCATTATCTGAACTGTTAGGCACTATGACTGGACCCCTAAGTGAGAATTCCAGAACAAGCCCAGAAAGCATTCATTTTACACCAACTGTTGCCCCTGGTAAACAGCCTTTTGATAGAAAAGAGATACAAATAGGTAAGGGAGGTCTGAAGAAAAGGGAAGCAACTCATTTAATTAAAACACACCTAGGTACAAAAGATAAAAGGAAATATTTTTCTTTTGAAGCTTATAAATAATACAGAGCAACAGCATCTGAGTTCTTTCCAAAGCCTGCAATAACTGTGACGGTGGTCTGCTCATGAACTTGCCTGTGGTGGGTGCACATTCAGTCTATAATAAACTTGCACAAGAAATGCTGTTACATAAAACTCAGAAATGGGTAAATAAAAAGTCACATATGCCAAGGAGACTGTAACAACTGCCAGAGCCACATGCACTTTCAGGCAGAATTGCCCGTTTCAGACACAATCTGAGCTGAGCATCTGCAGCATCACCTAAAACACCGGCACCTGGGAACCAGGGCAACTTCCCCAGCCAGCCAGCCGAACAGCCCCAGAGGCCTGCCAGCAACTTTGTAATTCACAGGAAAGCTAAAAATAGGTGAAGGAAATCTTTGACCAAAACCATACAGGTACCTAGCCACAAGGTCACCAGAGAAGAGGAGCCAACAAAAAAAAAAGAAAAAAACCTCTAAAATAACCCTGTATTCACATATTCTAGCTTTTCTAGCTTTCAAAAGCCTTTTACATAACAATCCACTTTTGCTTTCAAGCCCAATCCATAACTATTTGGGAAGAAAGGTGCAAAATTACTTACGTGTCATAATTATCCCGAAATCCTTTTGCAAAGGGGTTGTGATCTATTTTCAGTTGTGTGATCTGGGAAAGAGAAAAAAGGATGAATGTGATCTCACCTTTTATAGAGGAAGATTGGGTGTTTGAGAATATATCATCTGCCACTTTTCACAGGGGCTTAAGGCCTACAATTTCATTAAATAGCAAGGTTTCCCTAACTGAAAATTTTGAAGGAATGACTGGAAAGGCAAAAATGGGGAAGAATCATAAAAGTTATAATAAACATGTTTAAAGTAATGATGCCAAAAACTAAAGGATTGCTTTCAATTAGCTCTCCTATGTGTTCTAAATAAGTTAAAACTCGCATTCTTAAAATGCTTGTTACACACAATGCACTTATTCAAACAAAACCTTTAAGGGGAACTTGAATTTATCACCGAATGTTGCCTATTTTAAGCGTTTCACCATATTTTTAAAAGTTGGTCATTTCTGATTCACAACCTGAGGAACTGCAAGTTGCATGGTAAAATCAGGTATGATTTAAAAGCGTGTTTCCACTTCTGATATTTTCATTTAAGTAAAAACACACACACACACACACACACAAAACTCTATCACTTCTAGTAGTCAATTCAACCACTAAAATCAGTTTTTGCAAACTTGCAGATACTGAAGAGGTTCATGTGTTAGAAAACTCACTCCGTAGCTCCCAGTAATTTGATGTAGTTTTCACATATATGAATGTGTATGTTCTTTTGATCTCCCAGAACAGTGATGTTTGGTCATTTCAGCCATCAGTTCTGAGGTTTTTCTTTTCTTTTTTTTTTTTTTTTAATATCAAAGCTTGCCAAGAATAAGATGCAGGGGGGAATCTGCTTGTTTTCTAAAGGAAAAAAAAGGGACTTAAAAAAAGCAGATTTTAATCTTTTCTAGTTTGAGGACCAAATTAAAACTCCTAAAAAAAGAGGCCTTAGAAATCCTGGCCACCTCAAAAGTGTCCCGCGACGGAGACAAATAGGAAGCATTTTCCCACCGGCTTGGTATTTAGAGAGGGTGCCTGCAGGCCTCCAGGTCTATGCCTAAAACGCGCGGCAGAGCCAGCTGTTGCTGATGTCAGTGCTGCTAGCTAGCGGCCGGTCGGAGATGGCCGGGGGATACCGGCAGGTGCCGGAGACGTCTGTGCCGCCCGCCGCGCGCCCAGCCCCTAGGCCTCCTTACATCGGTGTTCTGGTAGGCGGTGACGGCGATGAACTGAGTCTCCGGGAAAGTGAATGTCTGCACGCGTCCGGGCTGGCTAGTGTCCTCCGTGCCGTCCTCGTTCACTTCCACCACATGCAGGCGAGGCTGGTACTTGTGCAAGGACTGTAAAACCACCATCTGTCCGGCGGAGAGAAAGGGGATCGCGGGGCGGCGTGTTAACGCGGTGGCTGGGCGCGTGGCAGTGTGTGCCCGGCTGCGAGCCGCGGGCCAGCGGGAGAAAGCTGGAGCCGCTGCCCCGGCTAACTGACCGTGGGGCTCGCCTGGCTGGGGCAGACCGGCCCTCGTACCTCTGGGAGCGAGGATCCGCTGGGGCACCGGAGGAAAACGGAGCCCCGCCACCAGGTAGATCCTCAGGGCCCTTCTCCTAACCCTCCTTTAAGGAGGAACAAAGATTTTCACAACCGGCAGATCGTGTGGATTTCTTTCTCAAAATCTATCAGTATTTGTACTTGGCAAAGACAGGAACTCCGGAATTGGGCCGAGGATGGGGGTGGGGGGCAAAAGAACTTTATAGATTTAATATAATCTTGGAAGGTGGAAATAGAGTTTTTTAAAAGTCTTTTTTAATGAAGCAAAGAAACGTATCCAGTTTCGCGTGCTGCTTTAAACTGACGGACTGGATGTTAGGGAGGAATGCGTGGTATGCGTGTGAGAGAGACACAGAGAGAACACGAGCACTTGAGCCACTGACCTGCCCATTGTTGTTTGAAGCTCCTTTGTTGTTCGTGAGTTTTAATTTTCCGAAAGAGATTTCTTGGCGCATCCAGTGAGCCCCAGTGTTCGGGGAATCTGGATGCATATAGACCCGATTTCCTAAAGAAAGAAATACGTTGTTTACATATGACCCGGGCTCTGTCCAGTCTCAAGTCCTCACCACATAGGACACACGCGCACGCACACACACACACCTTACTCCACTGCCAGGCCTATTAGCTGGGGCTTTTTTAGGCCGTGCTTTCTTTCTATTAACTGGGGATGACTAAAATGGCTTTTGTAGAATCCTCCCCCTTCTCGCAGCTCATTCTGTCCCCCTGTCTCCCTTTTTCTTTTAGAAGTCATTGGCCGATCGTTTTAAAAGTCGCTCGAGCCAGTCCACAAAGGCTTTAATTAATCATTCTCACCTAAATAAGTGTCAAGAAAACGTGTTAATTGGAAGGACTTGCCTTGAACATTGGTGTCCGCTTTGCCGCAAGGAACCCATTTGCCTCCTTGAAACCTCCAGTGATTGGGATCCGCCAAAATCACATCCACAAAAATATTGTAATGAGCCGTGGGATCGAGACCAGAAATGTTAAAACTTAAAAAAGGAAACATGCGCCTATTTAAATTAAGAGGGGGGGGGGGAGAAAACAAGGGAAAAGAAAATAAATGTTAAAGATTAAATGCAAGAAGCGGGGCGCCAGACAGCAAAACTTGTTCTCGAGGCAAATATGAGCGAATGTCTGCTGGGTTAAAAAGAGGGGTAGTGGGAGAGGGAAAGAAGTGAGACCAGACTCGGGGAGAGCGGCGGGTTAGCTGGAGAGGGGAGTCGGCAGGTATGACTGCTCAGGTAGAGAGCTGGGTTGGCGACCTGCGTCTCCACCTGTCCGTGCTTGCGGGCGTTGATGCGTCCCTCCCATCACTCCGGCAGCCGGCCGGCGCTCTTCCTGTTTCTCGCCTTCTTCCGACCACAGACTGGCTCTCTGAACACGTTCCTAGAGCAGGGTCCCCCCCACCAACATCACCGTGGCCGTTATCCCTTCCACTTTCCCCTTTTCAAAAACCATCCAACTCTAGGGCGCACCAGAGCACCTTCCATTCCGCTCCCGACCCCAAATCGTCGCTGCCGCGGCGATCACAACCTGGGTGCACCTGCCCCCGGGCCGCGGTTGGAGCAGCGGCAGCCAAGAATGTAGCATTACCTTCCCTGTTTGGTGATGATCATCTCCGTTTGATGCCGGTGAAACTTCAGCCAAAGGGGCCTGTTGCACAGGTACACCTGTGCTTTGCCGGGGACCAGCCCCGGCTGGGTGGAGGAGAACTGGTAGAACGGGGCTCCTTGGTAGGAGTGGCCGTATTGCTGTGGGTAGGGGTAGCCGGCTGTGGGGTAGCCCTGCGGTGAGGAGTTGGACAGGAGGCTGTTGTAGGCTCCATTGGTGATGACCGGGTGGTGGGCCATGTAGCGGCTGGGGCTGCCGATGGAGAAGGCGGGGTGCGCTGGTCCGTGCTGGCCGGGGTATGGGAACATGGCACTGGGAGCAGTGGCCGCAGACTGTGGCTGGCTGGACTGAGAGAGGAGGTAGCGATCTGCAGCAGAGCCATCGAAACTGTGACGAAGCTCAGAGACCCCGTCCAAGACAGGAGAGAGTTTACTTCTCTGGACGTCCCCTGGTGAGTCCTTGGAGTCAGGAAAATTGTCTGTATCTGACTGATTCGTCATCCCCCTGGTAATTTTTTTCAGAGGTGAACTTCTCTCCAGGTTGTCAGTGGTCGAGATAATGGGATGATCGTGCAAGACAAGCTCGGATCCGCCTGAATGTGGGTAGCTGCTGCTCACATTTAGAAATTTCTTGGAGAGCATGATAGAAGGAGAAAGGCAGTGCTCCAGCTGCATAGCTTTAGAACCGGAACACTCGCCCTCCCGTCCCTGGTTTTTACAGTCCTATTTATCATAAACTAGAAATCCACAGACCCCCTCACTAGAGAGAAAGCACTTCAACCAGCAAATGCTTCTCAAAGGTTTGATTTACTTTTTTTTTTTCCCTGGGAGAAGAGATTGGCCAATTGACACTATGCAGCAATCAGAAAAGGCTCACTTTTGATCTTGCTGCTTGTGCAGCCGATGAAACGGCTCCTGCCATTGGTTAACTGCTGACAGTAATTTAATTAGATAGACATTAATTAGGATAATCACCTGGCTCCTGGTCGCGACGATCATGGCAAATTGAAGGGGATGATTTTATTGTTGGCTTGGGGGTGGGGAGTGTGTGTTGGTTTACGTGAGCACTGTTGTGTCACCTTTAAGCTTTGTGACCACTGCTTTAGGAAGATTCAGAGATGTGAAATTTACTAAACATTTCCTACCTCCCCCCACTTCCCTCCTCCTTTAAAGCAGAGGGGCGGAGGAGGGAATTCGAGAGGATGCTAGGAGACTTTTCGGATCTGAATGAGCCAAATATTCAGTTGAATGTAACGATTTCAAGTGCAAAGTATACAAAGCGCGAGCCGGTGGCCTCTTCTCGCCCTGTAAAAGTTCCAGAGTCTGTCTTTTCCAGTTAATGCAGAAGCACACAACACCTGAGCTGGTGCTTTGTGAGCAGGTCCTGCGTGTCCTCGGCGTCCCCCCCCCCCACCTTTTTAACTACATACATAAATAAATAAATCACTGCTGTTGAGAGCCACAGCGATGCGCGGGAGGGGGAGAAGAGGGGCCGAAAAGCAGCAACTCACCCACCAATCCACCCACCTCGGGAAGGTTCAGTTTCTTGGTTGAGCACAGAAACAGTGACAATCTATGATCTCCTTTTTAAGTTTTGAAATAATCATAAGCTGTCGGGCTGAAATGCCTTAATGTATTTGCAGTGATGTTTACCGAGTCTTTACTAAATATTTTATCAGCGAACTTGGTTGCAGATTATCTGAAGAGCATCTAACTGGGGGCAGGCGCCATGCATCCTTCGCGTCCCACTGCACTTCCTTCTCTCTGAGGTACTGGCTTGGCGACAGGTTCAAAAGCCTCGCCAGGAAAAGAGAGGACCGAGTTCCCGTGCAAATGGGCTCGCCAGAAGTGCTGATCTGGGAAGACAGAGTGGAAGTGGTGTCAACGCAGTGATTGTTACCGAAGACTCGTGGGGGGGCGGGGGGGGCGCGCATGTTTAATGTTTATATAATCTGTAGGGGAGAAAAAGAATTCATGCCAGTAATTTCAAAGGGAAGAAGAAACTAAGGAAGAATAGGGAAAAGAACCAATTTAAAAGGATGTTGGCACAAATAAATAGCACGAGGCTCAAAGCGACCCGGAGGTGTAGGGAGAAGAGATCTCATAGTACTGGCTCTACAGAGGATCCCAGCCCTCGGCCTGGCACAGAGGCTGAGAGCGGCAGAGGCTTCATCCGCCCAAAGCTGCTGCTCCGTGGCCGGGCACTCGCCAACCTGCACTCCCGCAGCGCCGAGCCGCGCGGGAATGAGGAGGAGGAGCGCAAAGAGCTCCTTTCGGCCCCGCAGGCTGGCCGATAGGCGGGAGGGCTCGGCCCGGGAGACAGAGGGAGCGCGGGGCGAGCCGCGTCTGGCGCAGACGCCAGGGGCACACACTCTTTCAGTGCCGGAGGCGCGCCCTGGCCACCTCACCCCGGTGGAGCCTCTGCCATCGAGCAAGCGCGTCTGCCCTCCCTGGCCCGGGGCAGCTCCCTCAGGGAGAGCAGCGCTGGGGACATTGGGTGTGCCCTGGGCATGGGCAGAGAGGAGTTAATCAGACTCGCATCTTCGCCGCTGTGGTGCATTTTTAAGAGCGGTCAGCGCTGAGCCCAGACTGCGCCCCCCGAGGGGGCTGGGCGCCTTGGCTGAAGTGGGCACCAGCTGCGGCCTCCAGCAAAGCGCCACGAGCACGGCTCAGCGCAGGCTGCCCTGAGCTGGACAGGTTGATAACCAGATGTCCCAGACTTGTGACAATTTCCTGGGAGAAAAATAAAGCCAGGCCCATTTTTCCTTTCGAAAGCAAACCTCAGCTCCTGGCCAGAGTTTGATAAATAAGCAGCGTCTTAGCTGCTGAGGCGCTGAGGTGAGGGGAAGGGGAGAGTAGCTATGACACCATTTGCCACTTGCTTTTCTGCCCTTGACCATCCGCCGCCCTTTGTCCTCACGAAAGGCTTTTGCCCTACTTGGGCCACTTTTGTTTTCTGCTTTCTTTGACCATTAACTTCTCTGTCCCTGAGTGCCTCTCCCTCCGCTGCTTCAGACGTTCTTTCTCCGTCCTCAGTGGTACACCGAGCCGAAAGTGCGAGGTGAAACTCCACCTGGCCGCTTTTTGAGACTTTGCCATTCCTGGCACCCTGAACTGGTTTTTTTGTTTTGTTTTTGTTTTTGATGAAGAATGATAAAATGAAATGTTAAGGTGTTAAAGGATGAAAAGAACAGACTGCACTTTCCTCAGAGTTCTTAAGGGATTGAATGAGGAGATAAACACTCTGACCCACTTTGGATTTCCAGTACTAAATTCAGTGATGTCTCACATACATGCTATGCCTTGAACTTGTAAATGCACAAGAAGGAAAACGAAAGCTTTCATCAGGATCACCACACCCGCTTGTGAACTATACTTCTATAGTACAGGGCTTCTCAAACCTTAAAATGAGTATGAGCCACATCAGGATTCTTGTGATTCAGTAGGTCTGGGGTGGGGCTTGGATTCTGCATATATAAGGAGCTGCCATAGACCCAGATGCTATTGGTCCAGGCAGATCACTCTTTGAATAGCGAGGCTGGAGCTTTCAGTGCCCCATACTAGTCTGAGAGGAAAGCAGGGACATTTCTGCAGCAGAGGCGAGGAGTTTTACTTCCGGAGGTTTTTGTTTTTTTTTTTTTTTTTGCTTTCTTCTTTTAAACATACCAAAGGGTCTCTGGTATCCAGAGCTGCTTTAACTTTGCATGGTGGATGGGTAAAGATGCTCACATAAGCATGCCTGTGCATACGTACATGCACTTGCACACACAGTCTTAAACAGCTTATTGAGCTTGTAATTAAGTCGGTTTAATGCCTAACTGGGCCCGGGGCATCAGGCTGCTGCTAAAATAGCTGTACGTTCACTCCATCTCTCCTCAAAATCCGGCACCCCGATTTTGATTGACACCAAATGTACAAAGAAAATGTAGCTTTTTGCTAGGAGGGATTTTGACAACATTCTAAAGTCGAGAATGTCTCTAATATGAACCAAGTGGGAGAACGTGGTATGTGGCTATGGAGAGTTCAGGAAGATGAAGTGATCAAATAAGGGCAAAGATAGGCACTGTGTGAGCCTCCGCAATCACAGTACTCATTCAGGATATTTTCAGGAGACTAAGTAAAAAATAAAAAATAATAAAAAATAAATGACTTTCAATCTTAATATTGAGAGTAGCACTTGGAATATTGAGGCCTTCTTTTGAGGGCATATTGTACAAAAAATCTTGACTAATCAACGATATCTGTGAAATATGTTATAAAACCTTATTTATGAAGGAATAAAATCATATCCAAAAAGCCTGCACATAAGTATGAATTGAGCAAAAGGAAAACTTCCATTAACTTCCACTTATATCACTTACTTATGTTTTAATTTTAAATGGTTAGATGTAATCCCAACAACTTAAATTAATATATTAGATGTCCTACATAAATTACATATTATCACTATAGCTAAAGAAGAAACAACAGGACAAGCTCAGAATACCTCTTATTCCACCAAGACACTGTGAAACATACTGGAAATTTAAGCCATTTCCAGTTTCAGTTTCTGATACCTTCATTAGGCAACCAGTGAGAGCCTAGAATTGTTCAAGTAGGACAGTAAATTGGTCAGCATTATAATAGTAGGTCACGTCTAAATTCTACATCCCCACGTAAAACTTTCTTTTAATGAACGCTTAGAAATATTCTCACCATATTTTCACAAAGAAGAGTGCAGACTGGAATTAAATCTTTGTCTCCGTATCATTTGCCATACTCCTTGGTGTACCCAGTAAGGTGCTGTACTATGAGTATTAACAGGGGCAGTTACCTTGGTACATCAGGTTAGAAGTAGGTTGAGGGTGAAGTCATCTATGAAAACTGTCATTTGCCAATTTTTTTCCCTATCAGAAAACTGGGTACTTCTAGGTTAATTTGGGAAACTCAAGAGAAAATAAAAAATTATTGCTTATAAGTTTATATTAAACTCACATTATGGCTACTTTTCTCATTTTGCTTTGAAGACATTATACCTTCTTTGGCTATCTTAGATTACTAGAGTTTGCAGCAACCAACTCCAGCTGGTCTCAAAACTGTTGGTGGAATGTACCCATTTAAAACATAATAAAGTCTAAATTAAAATTGCCCCTTTTTTCTTCTTAAATGTATTCCTATGAAATCCTGAAAGTATAATATGTCAACAAGATACTGAGTATACAATATTAGCACGTGACAAATGCTTTTAACAAAATATGTCAAATTTTTTCTGGGTTACTCTCTAATGAGGTAGCCACTCATTAATGGCAATCATTTTACATTTGTGAAGTTTTGTTATCACACTGATGTTTTATGTGTTCTAAGATAATAAAATGCAAAGGGAAACATATCTTCGTGTGAGATTTCTAGAGCACTGTCAAATGTTATTCTGTCAGTTCCTCCCAGTGCCAAAAACACCTCAGGAGACATAGATTGTAAATGTATTTTATTTTGTAAGCAACAATCAAAATATATTTGTGCTACTGATTTCTTCAAATATTAAATGGGATCTTAACAAAATTTGTCCACTTTGATATATTCTTGTACAATTTTGGAATCTGCGAGGACCCTGACTAAAGAAAATGAAGTAATTGCACAACTGAGACTGAAGGTGTTACAGTGCTGTAAATGAAGCCAGATGTCTTACATTTAACCAAATACACCTTCAGAGGTCCCTTGATTTTGAGCAACAGGAACAACAGAGGAATATAGACTGAAGGTATCACTGATAGCTTTTTCCATTGCTTTATTTAAATACGACGGTATCCAACATAGCTGCTAAACACTGGACAATGTTTGAAGTCATAAGTACATCCACATGTTCCTCCAAATGACGTTTGGGGTCCTAAAAAAAAGAAAAAGAAAAAAGAACCATATTACTGGTAAATATATTACTTAGTTATTTTATCAGTAGCTGAGGAAATTGGTGAAGAAAGCCAGATCTAAATTTATATATATTTTACAAACTTTCCTAACATATTATTACATTCTTAGGATTTCTGAATGTTAAAAATAGTTAAATAGCTAATAAAATAATAGATTACACAATGGAAGATTGTGTAATGAAAGATTATACAATGAAAGATTTACACAATCAATGCTATGACTCTGCCAGAGATTTTTATAAAGAGTAACAAGGAATTCTATACAGCTCAAAACTATCTGATGTAAAAAAAAAAAAAAAAACTATGTGCATTTATGTGTATGTACCTGAGTACATGTGTATATTCTCTGCCATTCACATATTTTGAATGTATGAGAGGGTGCTTTATTCAAAGCAAACGTACCAATAGGTAAGAGTTCAGTGTGAATTCTCACCACTTCCTCTGTGTCTTGATAAAAATCAGAATTTTGTATAACTTTAATATTTCAAGAGTAGTGCTTTAATGATTCAGAAAATATTCTTGGATCAAAAGTCACTGTAGTTGGAAATTTTAAATACAATTTGGATCAATTCTAAAATGTTAAGAATAAATGTTTCGTGCAGCTATTTTTGAATAAAAATATAAAAAATTATATAGGTGCAATCCTTTAACTTAAACCTGACCAAATCTATTTTTTAAATAGACCAAGTTAAAAACAAAGCTTAAAACTGCATTGTAATAAAGGAATATAAATTTAAAAGCTTAACTTATTTTTAAGTTTAAGGCTGAATGAAGTATTTCAGCTAATTTGAAAGCTTTGAAATAAAGGATATATACTGTGTATAATAAAGAGCTTTAATTTAAAGCATTATTTTCTTTAAGCTATTGTTAAAATACCCAAGATGCTTAACTTTAAAAAAATGTCATCACTGGAATTATTTCTCGGCTTTATTTTTCTAACCCATAACTTTAATATGCTGATTTCCTTAAACAACCCAGATATACAACAGGCTACAAATAATTTCAAGTGACTAGACCCAATATTAGCATTTTTTTAAAATTTATAAAATAAGCCTTAGGGCATTTTAGGTGAAACAGACTTAGAAAGACTGGCAGGAGAAAATGATATTGATTTGATTCCATAACAGACAGTTTTGCTTTTGCCATGCAATAGGCCAAACCAGTGAAGTACTTAGTATATTTTTTAAAATGATTCTGATCATTATTAAACTTTGTCAATTATGTATTTTTCAGTTTCACTTTTAATTTAGCCCTTTTATTTGCTGCTGTTAAATAAAATCTCCATCAAAAATTTACAGCCTCAAAGTCATTTATTCAAAAAAATAGTTACTGTAATAACTATTTTTATAGTAATTCTATAAAGTGTAAGGCTCAAGCTGGTAATCTAATATCTATTAGATTAAAATAAGTAGTGGAAAAAGACAACAAAAGTGATATCACATAAGATGAGAAAATAAGATGAACTATATTTCATTTTGGTTTTTTGGAAGTACTTGTTTTTAAATTCTAATATTCAAAATATAGTGAGATTTGGTTTCCTCATTTATGATGTATGATAAAGTCAGACCTTTCCCCCTACTGCTCTGTTGGAGTAATTGATTTTATAGTGAATTGATAACATGCTTCCCTCAGTTATCTACATTACTTCTTGTGGCAGCTGGGTGATTCTTAGAGATTTCCCATCCAAGAATGGTCCTGGCCCAAACCTACATAGCTTGTGAGATGTGATGGGATCAGAGCATATGGTAGGATGGCTGAAAGCAAAGACAGCTTAGTGTCTTGCATCTGAAATATCAAGATTCTGCCAACATCAGCAATATGATAACCATGTTCCATGAAATGGAAAAAAATGTAATCAACATTCTTTAAAAAACAGTCTAATTAATCTGTAGATTCCTTTAATTGGTTGGTGTGTTCCCCCCACCCTCAGATAATAGAGATTAAAATATATATTCCATCATAGAAAACTGAAAGAGCAAATACTTAAAAACCCTTTTTTTTCCACTCAGCGTAACCCAATAGGGCTCTAAGCTTTCTCAGGAAGATTACCTACACATTGATAAAGTATATCCTTTAAAAAAAATGTTACATATGAAATAAATCTACCATTCTATTACCTTACCTGATCTATAGTAAAAATAGTATTTAAAAAATTAACTCAAGATAATACGTGTCCTAATTTATTTCTAGTAAATTATTTTCCCTAGAGATAATATCTCATCTGTATAAGTACATTTGTGATTTACTTCACTAGAGATGGCAAAGAGAATTTGACATCTAATAAATTCAGTGACCTTTAAAATTAGTATCACATTTACATAACAGAAGAAAAATGTAGAGTGAATAGAAAAGAAAAAAATCATATAGGCCCTAAAACAGTTTTAACTCTGTAAGAGCATATTATTAAGCGACTGCATAACCTATTACAGTACACCTCACCTGCTTGCCAACATTCTTTATTGCCAGCTGTTCAGGTGTCATCTTATCTTCTTCTTCTACAGCCTGTGAATGAAACACAAAGGACAGAGTTTCGAATTTTAAATTTAGTTTTCCCACTATAGAATGAATAATCACCAGAGACAATAGTGATCATAATTTTTATTCCTAGAACCTTTTATTCGAAGAATTTACCGAACAAAAAAGCAATTTTGCTACTCTTCAGAATAAACTTCAGGTTGATGAAAACTATTACCACCATCATTTCGAAAACAGACTTTAAAAATATGTAAAAGATATTGAAAATATCAACCTGGATCACTAAATAGTCGTGTTATAGGAGGATGGAAAAGTTCCTGAGGTCGCTGCTGATGGCACTGGTACAAATTATTTCTATCCTGTCTTTTCCTTTTCCTACTTTCACAGTAGTTCTCCCCAGCTCCCCATTTCTTTGTCTCCTTTTTTCCTTGTTAACCAAACTTGCACATATCTAGTACCTATTTTTAACTATCAGTAGCATTTAGGATCAAAGGAGCTGCTGACTTTTGATCTACTTAACAAACCACATTGTTTTCTCTCAATAACTTCAGCTCTTTATATCTCTAAAAGTAATACATGTATTCAGAAGAAAATCTCACTCTTCCAAATGGGGGATGTTTAGTAATCATGAAGAAACAGAGGAACTTGTGGTTTTTAACATCAAAAAAATCACTTGAATTAAAATCCAGATCAAATCAAAATTAAATCACCAAAACAATACACAGAAACCACTTTCTTACTACTGTCAGAGTTAGCTACAAACTCTTATGTGTATAATCATAAATTTTCTAGCAGAGTAATTCTGAAATAATTTTAACATTTAGGTTAGCTACCACCACTACCCTCTTCTCTTAATAATGGCACCAACATAAAACTTCTTTATTGAAAATTCTAAGTTTAAGAACCTTCTTAACAGTTTGCATATGTTACAGCCTGAAGACAGGACTGTATGACAGGTGAACTCCTGGTCTCTAATTTAGTCATAGCATCTGATGATAAACAGAAAACAGAAATTTTAAGGATCACCAACTTCAAGAAATGCCACCATCACATTTACTGCAAGGATGGTTACAAAAGGGGATGAAATGGTGGTGGCAGAAAGCAGTAAACCAAAATCCCACTGAGGGTTAAGATTTGGATACTCTAAACTTAATAATCTCACAGCTGCCAAATTTCTTCATGTGTGAACAATGAACATGTAGGAAGTGCAATCATCAGACATTTTCCCATAAACTGGGAAGTTTGGCTGCGTTTCACACCTTCTTAATAGTTTTGTAAACAGAGAACTTGAAAATGAGCAAAGATGGCAAGTGTCTAATTTTATAAATGGACAAACTATCTAGAGAATTTTCCCCAGTAGAACCTGCCTAAAGAAAAAAGATGGTGAATAAGTATTGTATCTCCTGATTATTAGAAGATACTATTTACAACATATCATTTGGAAATATATTTATGATTCATAAACCTGAAAGAAGGAAAAATAAAAGTTAATAACACTTCAAATCTAGAATTCCCTAGACAGAGAATATGTTCATTTTTCATAGTCAGATGTCACTCTATTATTCTCAGCTAGTTATGAAAGTATTTCCTAACTGGTAAATTGCTTCTCCCACTATTTGATGTTTTACATAAATGGAAACACTGACAACACATTAAGAGTTTGTCTTTCTAAATTACTTTTACAAATTGTGACACTATAATTTATCGACTTAAAAGCCTATTAGATGAATGGAACAATTCACATAAGTTTGTACTCCATATCCATTCATTGTTAGTTGTTCTACGTGTATGCCAACAACAGTACTTGCTACAGTATTGGAAGGAGGCAGGAGTTTGGCAGTTTGGCTCAAAATACCAATCCACATACAAAATAGTTATTTGGGAGTATTTTGGAGTATTACAAATATCAAAAATGGCAGATATATACAAAGATGAAGGTCAAAACGTATTTAAAGCATTGATCTTATTTGAAGTTGAGGTTAAGTAGGATGTAAAAACCTCTAACTCAAAATTTAAAACTCTTTTATATCATTTAACCACTTTACCAATTAGTTTTTCCATTTCCAATAATTAAAAGAGTTCACAAACTCTTTGAGAAGTGCAGATGGTAAAAAGTACTCCCAGCCATAGATACCATCTGGGAAATGAGGAGCAGCTGTAGATTTAGGCATATACTAAGGTTGCAAACCCCCATGACAAAAGAGTTAAGCACTTATCTTCCATTCTAAGACAGACCAGATCATCACATCAAACCTCTAAATATTTTTTCCATCTACCTAAGTTACCTATATCTCATCTACCATCTGGACAAGACCAGTTTGTCTTCATTCACAGTTCTAATCTGGCTAGTCACCAGGAAAAATTAAGAAATGGTAGCAGCAGAAACAAATGAAATTCAGGCACAGGCAGTGTCCTCACTAGGGAACTTCTGTGTTTATGGCAACTTCTGTGATTTGGCGTCAAATTTTGCTTTTGCATTCATGCTCTTCGGTTTACTCAACCAACAAAAAAGCACTGAAAATGTTTGTGGCTATTCACACTAGAAACGTTTTTAACAGTTTATCAACAAAGACCCCCAGATGGCTATCCCATCATGCACGGTCTGCACAGTTCTAAGAAATTCTTGGAATTTGGTCTGTTATGTGATCATAATCCCCTCAGATGTACCCCTATCTTAAAAGAGGCTTTTACTAAACTCACTAACCTCATTCCCTTTTTTTCTGCTAATAGTCAAGTTTCTCAAATGGAAAATCTGTATCTCAAATTCCAACATTTTATTTAACCCTTTAACAAACATGGATTGGAACCTTGGCACTTCACTAACACACTTTTAAGGATCTCCACCAGGTCAATTCCAGTGGGCTCAGTTTTCTTGAACTTTCTCAATACCTTTAGAGCTACTCAAACACCTGTTTTCTCTCCTATTCCTTTAACCTTTGCTTTTGACACCATGTCTCTTATTTCACTTCATACTTCTCTGACTTCCTTGGCCTTCTTTTTTTCCCCACAGACATGTTAACTTTATTCACTCTATAACATGCCATGATCCCATTTAAGCACATGCTTTCTATTATCACCAATATAGCAATTTTTACATAAAACAGAGCACAAACTGCTCAAATGGCATATGCTAGTTTTCACAATTAAACAATCTCTACGTAACTGCAATGGATTTCAAGACGATGTATTTTACTTCTTTCGTGATTTTTATATTTTTTTATATTAACTAACTGAAAACAACCTTATCAGTTATGGGGGTAGAGAATAAGTTTAAAGAAATGGCTTTTATAAAACATACTTGGGAAAGCAAAGTTAACAAACATGAAGCAATTTAGGAAACTATTTGAGAAGGTATAAGAGGTTTGAGTATGAAGAACATTAAAACTGTTTTTTCTACTACCATCACTAATTAAACATCAACATACTTTTACAAATATTAATTTACTGAATCCTTAAAGCATCCCAATGATGTGGTTAATCTACATTTTGCATATGAAGAAACTAGGCATTATCTCCTTGGGGTACCATATATTAATTCCAGTAATACTTCTAACATAAAAGGAATTTTTCAAGCTCTTCTTGCTCTCAAGGAGCTCACAGTTGGGCTTTACTTGCCTGTTAACCTCAAATTACAACGCAATATGGATCATACAAAAAAGGGGTGTTCACAAAGAACGACAAAGAGATAAGTAAATGTACCTAACTTTTCCTTGTGGATTGCCTAGGAAAAGGAGAGAATCAGGGTGAAAGTATGCAGAATACATTAGAGAAGAAAACATCATGTGATACTTAGTGGTAAGATGAAAGAGAAAGACTCTGGAGACTGGGCCGGCCCAGTGGCGCACTGCTACAGTGCACCGCTTGGGAGTGCGGCGGCGCTCCCGCCAAGGGTTCGGATCCCACATACAGACCGGCGCCGCTCACTGGCTGAGCGAGGAGTGGGTGCAACACCGAGGGTTGCGATCCCGTTGCCGGTCCCGGTCCGGTACGGGCGCGACACTGAGGGTTGCGATCCGTTGCCGGTCACGAAAAAAGACAAAAAAAAAAAAAAAAAAAAAGACTCTGGGGACTGACTGTTGGGGAAGAAAAAGAGACAAAAACATTTCAAGCCTACATGATGCCTAGAAAAAGGAGAGTGTCATTGACAACTAAACTGGTAGAGGAAACTGTTCTGAAGAAGTAGAAAGTAAG
>NW_007726994.1:494554-570669 GCF_000696425.1 Galeopterus variegatus | reverse complement strand
TGAGGGTTGCGATCCCGTTGCCGGTCCCGGTCCGGTACGGGCGCGACACTGAGGGTTGCGATCCGTTGCCGGTCACAAAAAAAAAAAAAAAAAAAAAAAAAAAAAGACTCTGGAGACTGACTGTTGGAGAAGAGAAAGAGACAACAACATTTCAAGCCTACATGATGCCTAGAAAAAGGAGAGTGTCATTGACAACTAAACTGGTAGAGGAAACTGTTCTGAAGAAGTAGAAAGTAAGGAAGAAAACACTGTTCACTGTTGAACAGTACATTTGAAATGACTGGGCCATGCAAATGGAAAAGTCTCAGAGATGGTGGAGTTGAGAACAAATTTCAACTGAGGAAAAAAAAAATTCAAAGTTGTTAGCACTGCTAAACCACGAAAATAGATTTTTTTTAAAAAATTTATAAAAATAGAACAGCAAAGGGGCAAGGAAGGGCTGAATATTGGGACTGCTCACAAGAGAGGGGGCTGGCTAGCAAAGGCAGTACAGTGGTTGTTGCCAAAGACTCAGTAGAACAGGGAAGTGTATGACCACAGAAGTAAAGGGAAGAGACTTAAGACTTAATTCAAAGGTATGAAGTGAAGGCAAGAGGACAAGGAAAGCAACTGAAAAAGAGAGATGTAAGACTCAGTGTACTAAGAAACTAAATCAATGACCTCTTTTAACAAGCTGAAAACAGTAAATTGTTACATCATGGAAAGGTTATGCCTCTGAAAAGACCAGAGGCAGGCTTAAGGAAAAAAAATCAGTGACCTAGGAGGTTATATTTTATCCAGTCAATCCAAAGGAAGGGACAGGAACAAAGTATGCTATGACAGAAAACAGTTGAAGATTAGTAAGAAAGTTGCCCTTCAGAGGGCACTGAATTTCCTTAAATTTTAGAAGTTTATGTTATGTTCATACTATTTAATGACTAGTTGTCAATGATGATTAATCACTTAATAAAGTTATATTTTTGGTAATAAATAAATAAATAAATAAACCAAGTATTACATCATTTCATATATTCATTCATTCAACAAATATTTACTGAGTATCTACCATTTACCTGGAAGCATGCTGGATACTTGATATATGAAATCACAGAGCTTACAGACTAGTTGTAAAACCCGGAAATTAAAAAATAAGAATTAGTTTGACAGAAGGACAGAGTTCTACTGGAGTATAAAGGAGTAAATAGCACTCATTTGGTGGTATGGTGAGTATTAATAATGAGAAAGGGTTAAGCTGAGACTTGAAAGAAAAGGAAGAATTGGGTTGGGGATATGGTGGCAAGGAGTACTTCAGGCCAAGAAGGAAGAACTATCAGTATTGTGACAATGTAACAGTGCTAAAAGATAAAGCTACAGGAGCAAGCAGTATCCAATTCCAGTTTGGACCTCATTCTACAGCAATGAGAAGTCAGTCATCAAAGGCTTTTTAAAAGCAAGGTATATCATGAACCAATTTGCATTTTTTGAAATGAGATGAATTTCACATAACTAACCTAGTACACATTAAGCTGTTACTCCCCATTCCTCCTTTAGCTAAGTGCCTGGTAACCACCAATCCACTTTCAGTCTCTATGGATTTATTTATTCTGGATATTTCATGTAAATGGTATCATACAATATGTGATCTTTTGTGTATGGCTTCTTTCACTTACTATAATGTTTTAGAGGTCCATCCATGTTGTTGCATGTATCAGTACTGCCTTACTTTTTATGGCTGAGAATTATTCCATTGTATGTATATGCCAAGATTTGTTATCCATTCATCTACTGGTGGACATTTTGGTTGTTTTCACCTTTTGGCTTTTATGAATAGTGCTGCTATGAATATTCATGTACAATTTTTGTTTGAATACCTGTCTTCAATTCTTTTGGGTATATACCTAGGAGTGGAATTGCTGGGTTATATTTTGATTCTACATTTAACTTTTTGAGCAACCACCAAACTGTTTTCCACAGTGGCTGCACTATTTTATATTCCCACCAGCAATTTACACGGGTTCCAATTATTCCACACCCTCAGCAAAACTTGTTATTTTTCCATTATTTTTTTTCCTTTTTGTCTTTTTTCGTGACTGGTAACGGGATCGCAACCCTCGGTGTCGCGCCCGTACCACGACCGGCAACCAGATTGCAACCCTTGGTGTCGCGCCCGCACCGCGCTCAACCAGTGAGCGGACCGGTCTCTATATGGGATGCGAACCCTCGGCGGGAGCGCCACCACACTCCCAAGCGCCGCACTCTACCGAGTGCGCCACCGGGCCGGCCCTATTTTTCCATTATTTTGATTTTATCCATCCTAGTGTGCATGAAGTGATATCTCATTGTGGTTTTGCTTTGCATTTCCCTAATGACTAATGATACTGACTGAACATCTTTTCATATACTTGTTGGCCATTTGTGTATATTCTTTAGAGATATGTCTAAATAAGTTTTTGCCCATTTTTGAACTGAGTAATCTTTTTGCTGTTGAACTGTAAGAGTTCTTCATATATTCTAGATATGAGACTCCCACCAGATATATTATTTACAAATATTTTCTCCCATTCTATAGGTTGCCTTTTCTCTTTCTTTGATAGTTTCCTTTGATGCACAATTTGCATTTTTGAAAGTCCTTTCTACAGTATGAAATATAGATTTGAGTGGGAAAGACTGCAGTTGTTGAGCTGACCAGTTAACTCAGCTGGTTAGAGCTCAGCCTTGTAACACCAAAGCCACAGGTTCAGATCCCTGTACCAGCCAACAGCAAAAAAAAAAAAAAGGATTGTAGATGCAAGGAGACCAATTAGAAGGTAAGGCAGTGACAATGCAAAGAAGATTAACTCAAGAATTTAGTTAGTAGAATGGCTGGTTGATTGACTAGATGTGGGAGAAAGAGGGAGGGATCAAGAATAATATTCATAACAACAGAAGTGATTGTAGTCATCATTTTATTGAACACCATGTGGGAGATACTTCACATATATTGTTCACAATCCTCAAAACAACCTCATTTTAGAGATAAGAAAACAGGGTTTAGAGAGGTTGACTTGCCTCTAGCAATACAGGCAATAAGTAATGAAATTTTGAGATAAACACAGTCCTATCTATGTCCAAAGACCTAAAAGCAACATTCATGACAATGAGGGAAATCACTACTTTTCAATGATACATCCTGAAAAATGATTTAAAAAAATCTAAATCAATGACCTATTAAGTGGCAGTAAACAGCATATATTATTTACAAATAGGAATTTAAAATAAAGATTATATATTTATACACCTACTTGTCTGTGTGTGTGCACCTGTGTAATACAAATTGTGGTTCAGCTTGTTGAAAAAAAACTAGAGTTTACTAGTTGCCTACCCAATGTCCATCTTTTCCTTCTTTTATAACATATCCCTGACTTTACAAAAGGCATCAATGCTCCCAGCTAAAAGACATTACATTGCCTTTCTTGCAGCTAGGTGTTTCCATTTGACTAAGTTCTGCCAATGGGCAGTGCTGGCTTGAACTTACAGAAAGGATTCTGAATGGGAACTGATTTATCACCTTTTGCCCTTCCTTCTCTTCCTGTTGTGTGAAACTTAGATGGGATGGCTAAAGCTCTAGCAATCACACTGAATCATAAGGTGACTTAAAGATGGAAGCCAATACAAGGAAAGTAGCAGACCAGAACAATAAAAGGAACCTTGGTCTCTGATAACTGTGATATTCATATTGGCCATGAAGTATAAGAGACATACCTTTCTGTCTTTCTTAAGCCACTGTTATTTTCAGTTAACACAACCTTAGATATAAGTAATACTGCTTGATGCAAAAACTGAAAACAATTCAGAAATTACATAAAGTATAGAATTCCCCTACCTCCCACCTTAGAGGTGACCCTGTTACCAACGCAATATGTTGACATATACAGTTGTCCCTCAGAATCCTTGGGAGAGTGGTTCTAGGACCTCCTAAAGTCACCAAAAGCCTCAGATGCTCAAGTCCTTGATATATTATGGCATATGTAGTATTTGCATATAACCTATGCACCTCCTCCCATATATTTTAAATCACCTCTAGATTATTTACAATACTGAATACAATGTAAATGGTATGTAAATAGTTGTTATAGTGTATTGTTTAGGGAATAATGACAAGAAAAAAGTCTGCACATGTTCAGTACAGATGCAATTTTATTTTTTCAAACATTTTCTATCCCCATTTGGTTGCATCCACAGATGCAGAACCCATGGATATGAAGAGCTGACTGACTGTGAGATAAACAGATACCTTTGAAAAAAGGGAGGGAAGGTAACATGGTAGGGATTTTATTCCTGTTGTTATATAATTTAATTTTTTATATCTAACAGCAGGTTGTAGATATTTATCTAATTTAGTTCTTATGGAATTTTATTTTTCATAATAAAACCTTAAAAGAGAACATATTGGTTTAAAGAGTTATATGCACTTAAAATTGAAAGATGGCCTCCAAAAAGTGTTGCATAATTTACTTTCCCACTAGTGGTAAATTATTTTTAAAATTTAAATAGAAAAAAAATTTCTACGTATTATAACTTTTCTCTTTCTCTACTTAATAAAGTTGGAACTTTTTCATGTTTATATGCCAATTATCTTTCTGTGAGTTTTCTAACTCTTTTGCCCAATTTATGATTATTGTTTACAATTATTTTATAGAAATTCTTTGGATATTATGGATTTGGGGGTATTACCTCTTTCTATGTTATAGGTACAAATATTTTCTTCCAGTACGACTCCTAACAAGCACCCAATAAATGTTAATTATTATTTTATTGAAGATAAACTTTATTGCCAGTTTATCAAATTTTTAAAAGCTCATATTGGGCCGGCCTGTGGCTCACTCGGTAGAGTGAGGTGCTGATAACACCAAGGCCACGGGTTTGGATCCCATATAGGGATGGCCGGTTCATTCACTGGCTGAGCGTGGTGCTGACAACACCAAGTCGAGGGTTAAGATCCCCTTACCGGTCATCTTTAAAAAAAAAAATAAAAATAAAAGCTCATATTGATATTCTTACTAGAATTAATGTTAAGGAATCTTGATAGCAGCTTTATAATATTGAGTCTTCCCATTTGTAAACATGGTATGTCTTCATTTACTCACAAATGTTTTTAGTTTTCTTCACATTAAGTCATATATATTTATACATTTATATTTCTTGTGATAACTACTAAATATTTTATAAACTGGATGCTACTGTAAACCCATTTGCCTATATTTTTCAACTGCTTCCATGCTATGTAACTGAGGTTACCACCTACCTGATCCTTTATTATAACAGTTCTAATAGTTTTCTAGTTTATTCTCTTGGATTTCTATGTTTGATTAAAAATATATCCTGTCATATTCAAATAATGATAATATAGCCTGTTTTCCCCAATATTTATATCATCTTTTGTTTTTCTTATCTTATTGCACTAGCACAAGATTCTCCTACTTACTAGAGCTGCTATAGTAAACCAAATGTAATAATATATCTACACTTTTATATATAATCATATAAAAGAAATATCCAAACTTTCTTTCAGATTACTAAGTAAGTCAATATTTCCACAAGAAAAGTAAACTGTTCAGATCTCAGAATTTATACAGCTGCATGCTTAAAAATAAGGCAGATTATTATTTTTCTATGCTACTCTTAAAATGCTCTTTGCAATTCATTTTTCCACCTGCACATTCATTTACAAATACGTAATAAAATATTATCAAATTTATTTAAAAACAGCAGATGCATCTTGGCATGAATAATTTAGGAGATACGGAATAACAGAGTTGTGGGTGCTGTAGTTCAGTAATTAGGAAAATCAAATGAATAATAGCTAAGTAGAATTGCTGTGCAGAATTCAGACTTGAAATTGAAAACTTGGGACATAGGAATTTAATTGTTTTCTAACCACCTTTCACTTTAGGACCTACTGGCAACTAACAGTAATTACTTCAGTTTAAAACACCAACCAATTAAAAAGAATACCATGAAGAATTGGTGGCATGAGCCTTTCTTTTTATATTTTAAGTGTTACTAAAAAAATCCACCGTATTTCTTTCAATCACAGAGGGAATTACATTCCCAAATTTGGACTCTTTCATATCACAGCTTACACATTGTTTTCATTTTATAACCAAACCGTTCAAGTTTTTGAGTACTAAAGAGATTTTTTAAAACTGTAAAATAGTAAAAACTTCTGTAGATGGGCAGCAGTAACCATAAATAGGTTATTTCCTGGCACTGGTACCAATATGAATTTACTTAAATGTGTGATGGTACAGAGAAATGAAAACCATTCCTACAATCCGCTGAATAATAACTTGTCTTAACTTTTTTATTTATAAAAGGTTAACTATTTTAAATATGAAGAACTATTTATTTCTCTTTATCTACTTTCCACATCATGAAAACATATACTAAAAGATAAAACATATTTTCTCTACAATCTAGCACCAATGGGGATTTCCAGTTAAAGCACTACATATAGGGCCGGCCCAGTGGCGCACTGGATAGTGCGCCGCTTAGGAGGCGCGGCAGCGCTGCCGCCCGAGGGTTCGGATCCCACATACAGACCGGCTCCCGCTCACTGGCTGAGCGAGGCGTGGGAGCAACACCGAGGTTTGCAATCCCGTTGCCGGTCCCTGGTCCGGTACGGGGGCAACACTGAGGGTTGCGATCCGTTGCCGGACACGGAACCAAAAGACAAAAGACAAAAAAAAAAAAAAAGCACTACATATAAATCAGGGCACGCTCTTCAATGCCAAATCTAATTCTGCTGGAATTTAGTTTGCATGGGCCCAACCAACTTTATTTCAAAGCTCAATTCTCTCAAAAGATTTGTTGCTACACTTGGTAAATTTTATACACTGTCTCTTGGAAAGTATTTTTTTATAAGATGTGTTTAATCTAAAATGGGTAACAGGAATTCTTTAAACTATTTTTTTGCAAGATTTTTCGTAAGTCTGAAATTGGGTCAAAATAAAAATTTCAAAAGAAAATAATTGAAATAGGTAATATCACTTTTTGGTGTAACAACTGATATAAATCTTAACTATGACCCTGAAATGTTGACCTCTAGCCCTTACCATTAATTTTTAGTCCCACATTTCTAACTGCTTGTTTAAAAATGAATTCTTTATGTCCTTTCTCAATATTTCTACTTCTATCTAAATTGGAAATGTTAATGGTACCAACATACAATCACCTTGGCAGGAAAGCTTTAATTCATCTTTGGTTCCTCCTTCTCCTTTCACTTCATCTGTCCAACCAGTGTCATGCTTTATTTGCCTATTGATGCCTCCACTCCCTCTGCCACTATAGTAATCCAGACTTGTAGTATCTCTTGTATGGGTAATAGCAAGCTCCTCTTAAATAGAATTTCCATTTCATATTACCTTTTACAGCATTCCTTCTTCTACACTGTTGTGAAACTGTTCCTAAAGTCCAGTTCTAGACATATCATACCTCTGATAAAAAATTATTTCTTATCCTGATATTCCAAGTCCTGTTACTTCAAGAACTTTTTAAAACTTAATTCCCCACTATTAACCCTCATGTACTATGCACTCTAGCCAAGCACACTGTTTCCTAAACATGTCCTAAGCCTTTTCTCCTCCCACATCCCCAACATCATCTTTATCCATTCATCCATTGATTGAAAATTAGGTTGATTTCATAGCCTGGCTATTGTGAATAATGTTCCAACTACTGGAGTGCAGATATCTCTTCAACATACCGATTTCATTTCCTTTGGATAAATACCCAATAGTGGGATTGCAGAATGTGACCCATGCCTTTTCATTCTATCTCCTAGCTTTTGCCTGTGTTTATTTTGCCTAGGGTGACATTCCTCCATATGTCCAAATCTTACTCATGCTTTAAGGCCTAGTTCAAATGTTGTTATTCTCTAAGCCAGCAACCTGGGTCTTGCCCAGATGGAAGTCAGAGCCTCTGAACTCCTACAGAACTTCACAAGGCTCCTCTACGACAGTATTCTCTAACTTCAAGAGCACACAAAAGATTCTGAGTAAGTAGGTCTGAGAGTCATCATTTCTAACAGGATCCCAGATGATGCTGATGCAGCTGGTCTGTGACAATTTGAACACTAAGGTGTTATGGAACAGAGCAATTTTTGCCTACTGGTTTGCTTATTATGAACTTGTCTTACTGTCTGTTCCTATAAATGAAGCAAGGATCTCCGTTTTCTACTGCAACTTCTACAGGAGATGTTCAGTAAATATATGTAAACATAACACTGCATAATGTGTAAATGTGTTTTTCAAATTGCAGGTTTTCAACCCATTAGTGGGTTGCAATCTACATGTATGTGTGTAAGATTTGTATGTATATAATTGAAACAGAATAAAATGGAGTCAAATGAGAAAGAAAATAGAATATATCACATGTAATAAAGGTAAATATTATTTTGTAAAAGTTTTGTTGTGATTATATATATATAAACACATATACATTTGCATGTACTGGATCAAAATGTAAAGCCTATTTTTTTTTTTCCTTTTTGTCTTTTTTACTGACCGGTAACGGGATCACAACCCTCGGTGTCGCGCCCGTACCGGGGACCGGCAATGGGATCGCAACCCTTGGTGTTGCGCCCGCACCGCGCTCAGCCAGTGAGCGGGAACCGGTCTCCACATGGGATCCAAACCCTTGGCGGGAGCGCCACCGTACTCCCAAGCGGCGCACTCTCCAGTGTGCCACCTGGCCAGCCCGTAAAGCCTATTTTTAATGTGGGTTTTGGTCTAGAAAGCTGAGAAACTGCATCCCCAAAAGATACGCTGAAATCCCAAGGCCAGTTAAAGATTGAAGTTACGCTGCTATAAGCCAAAGAATGCCTGGGACTACCAGAAGCTGGAAAATGCAAGGAAGGTCACTCTCCTTCAGGCTTCAGAGGGAGCATGGCCCTGCCAACACCTTGATTTTGGACTTCCAGCCTCTAGAACTATGAGAGAATAAATTTCTGTTGTTCTAAGCCATCTAGTTTATGGTGACTTGTTATGGCAGCCCTAGTTAACAAACACAAGGAAGATACATTTTACTCATATCTTAAGTATTTTCTTAATTTCAGACTTGTAAAATAATATAAATCTATAAATAAAAACATTATCACAGCCACATATATTTTAGCACACAATAAACATTTTGAGGATATTTTACAAAATATCACTTTTTAAAGTCCTCATATAGTCTCTTCTACTCTTCTTTTCATCATCCTGTTTATTTTTTTCATAGCACTCATCACAGTGTATTATGTTGCGATTATTTGTTTACCTTCTATTTGCCCTACCAGAAAGCAAGTTCCTAAAGGGCAGGGAACTTGTATGAGGCTACTTCAAAAGTTCATGGAAAAATATGAACTTTTTGAAGTACCCCAGCATGTGTTATTTTTACCCCTGGTGCCTAGTACATAGTAGATTTTCAATAAATAGTTAATAAATGAAAAACAAAAAAGTTCATAAAGTAAGTTATATGTAACAAGTATTAAATGCTGCTGTTGTTGTCAATATCCCTTTGCTCCCCTTCTCTTGTAAGAAAAAAATCCCCTGAACAATGAAGAGATTCCAAATGTGCAACTATATTACATGGTCTGCAACAGGGGTTGGCAAACTACAGCTCATGTGCCAAATCTGGCCAGCTGCCTGTTTCAATAGAACATAGACACATTCATCTGTTTGCGTATTGTCTATGGCTGCTCTGCACTACAATGGCCTGCAAAGCAAATATTTACTATGCAGTGTATAAAACAGGCCTTGCTATTTTTACTTATTTATATTTATACAATGCTTGGCATCCAACCATATATATTCTAAAGATTATAAAAAACAAATGTTGAAAGTAACTTACCTTATTATAATTCTTGGCTAATTCCAACATCTCTTTTACCACTGATTCATTGTGTTTACAGTGTTCACTATAGTCTTGAAGTGTCAAACCTTCCATCCAACTCTTTTTATGCAAATTTAGCAACATCTAAAATATATAAAGAAAAAAATAATTATTTTCCTGCCTTGAGGATATTTTACAGCCTGTACCCACTCTATGTAAAATTAAAAGTAAGTGTTAAACGTGTACTTGAAGCAATCAACTAAATCTATCAGAGCAGGAGTAAACTTTGGGACACAGTTTCCAAGCAGTTGGAAGAGAGCTTTATAGGGTCCCTTTAGGCCAAGGGAGAACTGGTCCCCTGCTCCGCTCACTCATCACTATGCTCAAGCATATCTGGGTTCTTTAGGTGAGTTCATGGGTGGCTCTGACCTTTTAAAACAGGTTTATCAAACTTAAAAAAACAAAAATAAAACTCTTCTCTCAAAGAAAATCTTATATAGCACATCCTCCTCCCAATATATAATTGAGATTGAAAATGGAAGTGATCTGGTTGAAAGTGGGATAGGTATGGAGAGCCCAACTTACTCTACTTTCTACTCCCCATATGCACCAGAATCCCCTTCTAAGGCACCTTCGTGAGAAACAGTTTCAACTGGTAAGAATGGTCTTGTTTGCTACTGATTGTTTATCACATTTGGACCTGAGAGTGTACACAGTAACCTACTGGCTTAAACTCGTTGCTCTTAAAAAGAAATTTTAAAAGTCTTTCCCAGAGAGAAAAACATGAAGCTAACTTGGTAGACAACTAATTGTAGTAGTAAGGACAGGAAAAGTGGTTCAGATTGTAATTTCAAAATGACATAGGCAGAGTTACATATTTGGGATTAATTGAAAGAAAAACTGTACTAAAAATAATCCTACAATAGTAGAAACAAGCAAAAGAATGCTAATCCACCAAAATGCTAAGTAATTTTTTAAAGTAATCAAATTTGAAAATTGCCTGGTATAAGAAGGGATAAGAATCTAGTTCAAAATATCTGAAAATCTTAAACTGTTTCTCTTTTAAGTCATCTTTGGTTAACTATAGGTAAAAAAATGGTCTATTTTTAAAATATATTACCAAATTTCAATTTAATTTATTCCTCTTAAATTTGGAAAGCTATATATTTAAATAATTTAATTACAAAAGGTCACTTTATTGGAGAAGATAAATTAGTCAGAAAAATCACAGAATCAGGAAAAATAATTTTATAATTTATCATAATGCCAAACTGGAATGTTTGATTTGTTTCCTACTTTCTCTCTGACTTTAGCACCTACCAGTAAGGTAAAATATGTCTTTCAATATGTCCAATAAAATATTCCTCTGTGTTATCCTTCAATTCATCAGGAATGGAAAAATATTTGCAAACATCAAAAGAGGTCAAAAATTCAAATTCAAATCATATACCAGTTAATAGTTTAAATGGCTTGAGAAAGATTATTTCCTCCTCTACGACAAAAATCTAAACTTACCTTCTGTTCCAGTTCATTTTTCCGATAGTTAATAGTAATGGAGTAATAATGTCTGTTTAGTCCATGAATTAATGCCTACATAGATAAATGATTTTAAAAAGTACAAATTAATATTTTTCATCTAAAAACACAGATAGAAATGTTTGAAACTGATGACATAACTTGTACCCAGTACCTTTATGATCCTCTAAAAAAGGCATTTTATCCTAAATAAAGATTAAATTAAAATATTTTTGTTACAAGTTTAGAAGTGAAATTTAGAGGGATGGGTTACACATTCCTCAAAGCATGATATGCAGCAGCACTAATTCAACAGTTTTAGTAGCCTTGCTCAGAGTCAGAGTTAAGGTTTGATCTCATCATAAGTTATAAATTAATTACTCATAATTTCTTAAGTCTGATTTTATGATGTCTAGTGGGCTCTTTGGTATCTCAAAAGAAATGCCTAAAAAACTGTAATAATACAGTTGTTTCTTCACCCACATTAATCTGGGGTTTCCCTTTTTCCTAATTCAGTTTTGATCCATTCAAATAATTGTGTCCACGAATGTCTCCAAATTACCAATGTGGAGTTGTTCTTTACTGGGTCTACCTAGCTCACGCTTTTTCCAGTGACATGCGATCTTACTAATCAGAATTATTTTTACTGCACCCAATCTCCAAGACAAACAGGCCAATCATAATAAAAACTTAAGCTTATGGCATGGCTTTATTAAGAAACAATAATGTCAGATGTGCTGGGATCAATTTACAACTGCCCAAGTATCTAACTCTAGCAACAGGGGTTCAAATGAGGTTCAGAACAATATTCTAGGGGACCTAAAGGACCCTCTATCAGCCTAGTTACACATGATAGTACAGAAATACACCTTAGGAATATTTTTAGCAAGTATAATAACAAAAAGGGGTTAACTCTCAGGAATCTAAAGACAAAGCTAACCAAAATAACCACCACTCTCTAACTAATAAATTTTTACAATGTAGGTAGATCTTAATGTGTTGAGGTAGAGGAAGAAGGGGTGGGGAAGTGAACATTTAATGAATACCTAACATCTTCTTTACACATTACATCCTCTAACTTTCACAACAATCCAGAAAGGTAGGCTGATTACACTTGTATTTTGACAGATAAGGAAAATAAGGCACTATCTTAATTTGTCCCAGTTTATAGCTAGTAAGAGGCTGAGCTGAGTATATGAACCCAGGTCATTCTGATTCCATAGCCCATGTTCTTTCTAACATGTTATGCTATAATACATGTTAGAAAATTCTTGATTAAGTCTATGTACTTTAAGGATCAGGATGCATACAAAGCATAATCTTATTTTTAAGTTTTGCTAGAAAAAATAATTCCACCAAGTATTAAAACATTTTAGATATGTACTGTAACAATTGATGCTTATATTCCTATGTCTGCTACAAAAGTGAGCTATGAAATCCCATATGAAACAGTGACCTATTTTAAATGGCTGATATAATTAAGATACTAAGAGTATCTTTAAATTCTTATCTGTTTCAATAATCATGAGGAGCAGTGAATTAAATTTCAGTGCATAAAAATGCTATATTGTGCAAATCAAAAAGTGGAACTAGTCAGGGCCTCCCTACTCTGTACTCATATTTGTATACATTAGAAGGTATACCTTTGTGTGGAGAATTAGAAAAAGGCACCCAGTTCTCTAAGCAGACACAAAGCGACTGGAGAGTGAAGCTTGGGCTGGATTCCCTATCATCCAAGTGCCTTTATGTAATGCACTAGCTGTATGAGTATACATGATGGCCATAAAGCTAATAATAGCTGTGGCGAGTACACACAGAAGCCAGCCAATGAGCCCACAGACAAGCCCACATTTTAGAGATTAACGGTATTGCTGAAATATACAATTTGGTATTTGATGGCACTATCTACTTGATTTTCAATTACACTACTTAGATAAAAGTAGTAAGACTAACACAGGCAGCATGAAAGACTAGCAAGTATCATGATAACAAACAAATGGAAGTTTAAATCAAATGATATCCTCAAGAAGTCTTACAATTTCATTTACTCACTTGGTATGTACCCCCAGTGCACTCATCCCAAATCATAAGTTAACTGGCCATATGCTTTTTAGGATCACATGGAAGGAGGACTGCAGATGGCCAGTTTACTTATGACTATACCTCCATACACTCACTACCGTGGAAAAGTGGGCATATTATAAAATGTACAGCTTATGAAGTACATATAAGCTATTCATAGGTTCTTGATAGGTTTAAAAAGTTTCATGCTCATAAATAAGATGCTCAGATCTAAAGATAAATTTGTTTGCCTTAAATTATTTTACACTGATAAACTAAAAATAAGCTGCGAAATGATATCCATTAAATCACATTCTAAAATGAAGCTTTCTGTATATAAATAGAATAAATCTAAAAAGAAACAAAACATGTGTTTTGTGATTCTCCCTAGAGTGGAGAACTGGGTTGCAGAAGCCAAAACTGGAAGGGAGAGTTTTTGCTAAATACTTTTTTGTCCTTTTTGAATTTTGAACTGTATACTTATATTATCTATGCCTAAATTAATTAATTAATTAATTTCCAACTATGATATAAACGAATGAGGAGATATGGTTATGAGTATCAGTTCCTACATAAATTCACTGGATAACCTGTGCAACTCATGCTTCTGGGCATCAGTTTCCTTATCTACAAAACAACCATAATGATCCCTTCCAGTATAATTGTTTTATAACTGTGTTTTCAATAATTATTGAAAATAATGTTTTACAAAGAGCTTAACTCTATTACACAATTCAATTGTACTTAGGGCTACACTTAGAGACTCTCAGATCTAGCACATGCATTTCTGCATCAATATTTACTAAATTTCCATGAGGCTGACAACCAGTCTTCAAATTTACTGTGACACTTAAGGATGTGAAATATCACTGAACAGTTTTTTAATGGAACAGTTTTAAAAATTTAGTTACTAAAACAAGTACTTGTTTACTCTCAATTCTAAACATTTGACAATAATGGTCAAATGGTCAAAGTACAAAATAATATAAAGTGTCATATGTATACTAATATAAAAGCCTATAGTATAGGCATTATACTTTTCTCTACCAGGATTATGAATGTCTCCTCTTTATAAAACACAAAAGTGAATATAAACTTTTTAGCTATGCTACATCAACACTGTCATTTTAAAAATAACTTTTTTCTAAAAGCAATACATGTTTCACTATAGAACATTTAAGAAATATGGACAAGGAAAAACAAGAAAAAAAATCCATAACTATGTCACCTGAAGGTAATCAATACTAACAGCTTGGCATAAACATACAGGTAGTTTATAAAATTTATATAACGGAGAACTTGTACATCCTATTTTATAATCTGTTTCTTAACATATTTTGAACTTTCACCAAATTATTAAATAGTAGTCCACAATGTAATTTTCCTCTATTACTTTAAGTATTAATAGTAAAGAAATCATGTTAGAAAATCAATAGTAACCACCAGTATGGTTCCTGATGGTTGCTGTCAGGCTTCCGTCCCTACTACTTGAAGTTGGTTTAGGAGGAAGGCCCCTTTTAATAGTAACTAACATTACCTTCAAAATAAAAGGCATGGCATTTCTGAAAGACTTCTGATCCTCAAGTTAAAGACTCTGCTAACATATATTACAACTCTATTATGGATATTACCATTCACTTTGGGTTCTTTTGGGCTGCTTTCTTTCTAGCTTGTCTTAGAAAAATAAGAAAGTGTTTTAAGGTGTGGCTTTGTTGTCATTTTTTGGCTTAATCCCATTTATGTGTTTTAGCACTGAAATTGTCTTAAAACTGTAAAGCACCCAGGATAGATTTCATACTGATGGGCCCTATATAAACTGTGAAATAAATATACTTGCAGATGCTAACTGGAAGGCAAAACAAACTAAAATGAAAGGAAAAGTAATGATGCTGTAGCTGTTATATACACAGGTTGTTTAACATAGGTTTAGGACCTGCTTCATAAGGTTCACGTTAAATTACAAACTATAAAAAATATAAACTGGACTATTGATTCTAATATTGATTATACTCAATTTTTAAGGTTTAAAAGCAGTATTTTAATTTAAAAAATAAAACCTGCAACAGGTGGCTGTTCAATTTCAATTGGTAAAAATTTCTGTCAGAAACATACCATGTAGTAATCACAATGATCTTAGACTGTGAGATGCTACTTAATCTTTTGCAAAAAAATAATGAAGTAGTATGATGCTATGGGGGTTTATCAGAAAGGTCATTATCACAGGCTAAACAGGTCCAATAATATATTCTCTTGGAACATGCAAGTATGGGCTTGTCCGTATCCAGTCAAAATCACTGGTAGCTTATTTCATACTCATTATTCTCTATAGTTTTCCCTGACTTGTAAAAAAAATTTTTTCAAAAGTAACACACCTCAATCCTTTGAAACAAAACATTTTCATTTTGATGAAGATTTCAAATGAGTGACTGCTACAGATTTAAGCATTTAAAAGTATAAAGTTATCAAAGTATAACCAAGGGTTAATCATGGTCAACTGTCAAAGCCACAACTCCCCAAAGACAAGCCCATGACAGAACAAGTTTTCAGAAGAGGAACAGCAATAGCTACTATAATGTCTTACTCTTATGTGTTCTATTTAACCAAACACGGTATTTCTTTCCTTGCAATTAATCATCAGAGAAGTAATTAACTATATAGACACAGACTGTGGTACGTTTAAAAACACATTTAAAATAATTTTTGCAGACAATCAACGTTTGTATAAAAACAATGAGGCATGTGAATGATACAAAGAAAACATTAATCACTCAAGAGGACATTGTCAGAATACCACTAACTCCAATAATGGTGGTTGATATTACCATAAAAAACAAGATATAAACTCTTATCAAAAGTAATATATATTAGAGTATAGCCTTATAACACCAAGGTCACAGGTTCAGATCGCTTTACTGGCCAGCCACAAACAAACAAACAAATAAATAAAGTATAGACATGTTTTATAGGATTTATTTTAAAGGTGGGGATTAAACCCAAAAAAAGGTAGAAAATTTTAAGTACTATTTAAGAATTGTTTCGAAGGCCTCTTAAAATATGAATCAATTATCCCATTATTTTCTGCTATGAAAAAGTCTACTAACCAATCAATGATGATAGCTAATGCCCTCCACCTGAAACTTCTATCAGTCCTTTCCTGCAATGTTAACCATGCAAAGCCAGAAGGTACTCTCAAGATAATGGCTCTACTATACTCCCCAAAAGGCTATCCTCAAAACATGATAGGAGAATTTAAAGACCCCACTAAAAATTGACTCAAATATGAGCAAATCTAACTTTTGCAATATTTCCATAATTCCCTTTTAAAACACAAGAAAAAAATAACTGCAAGCAAATTAAAATGCTAAAAATCAAATCTTAAAGTGACTATTCATAGCAGGCTTTTAAAATGTAAAAGAGAGTTTCAACACATCATCAAATACAGGCATTATCTTGAAGTGTCAAACCTTCCATCCAACTCTTCTTATGCAAATTTAGCAACATCTTCTGTTCCAGTTCATTTTTCCGATAGTTAATAGTAATGGAGTAATAATGTCTGTTTAGTCCATGAATTAATGCCTGGATAGATGGCTTGTTTAAGTGACCCAGATTTGAAGTTGTTTGTCTTGGTTCATGTCCTAAGACCATCATATTAGCATTGATCAATCTGAAGGCATCAATAACAACCTGTAAAAACAAGGTGTCAAGTCAATTCTTTTTAAAAGCAAGTGATGATGCCAAGCAATAGTGGACAAGGCATGATCAACTTGCATCTGTTTCTGGCCTATTTCCAGAAAATCATTTAATTATAATATTAATAAAAAAGAACCTCCTGCTGACTGTGCCATCAGCATACCACCCTCTATCTTGTAATGTGAGGTGACACCAATTATTGCAATTTTCATGAAGCAGTAAAGAAAAATATTAACTTTGCATCTTTATTATTGAAATACGTCATCACTAAACTTACACCAAACAGTCTTCATTGGTGTGCATATGTTTGTCACCTAAATTTTACCTAATCAAAATGAATGAGAGAAACTAAAACTGAAAGTGAGCACAAGCTAAGGGACCACATCTAAAGCCCAGCCCTGTCACATCAATTATACCACCACAGTACTTGAAATGACAACAAAATTACAGCCAGCAAGGCACTTGACGATGTATTCTTTTCTAGTCAGATACCTTTTACTTCTTGTGACTATGAAAGACTTTATACCTTGTCTGATGGCCTTAAATGTCCAAGCCACTGTCAAACATAGGAGGCACATATGAGAAAACCAAGGTCATCCATGCTTTAAGCCAGGAACATGGTATAGAATGATATGGCCCTAAGTGTGTAGTAAAGAAATAACAATAGGTATCTTCTTTTTGTCTGTATAGAAAGATTTCAAATTCTTACATAATACAATATCATCTGTTAGCTCTTACATATAGATTAGCAAGAATCACATACTATCCTATCATTGTCTTGTTTATGTTTATTCTCAGGATTTGAAAGAATTTGTTAAAGATTTTAGACATTCTGAAGTTTTTCTTAAAGACATGTGACTTTAAGACAGATGCCTCTCTACGAGAATTTAACTCAATACATTCATCACACAAAGTGATCTTATACGAAGGTAATATGTATTTCTAGATTTGCCTTTAGAAGTGCTAAATAATTAAGATTTATCAACACTTTAAAAGCTACTGTCAACTAGATTTGTTCTCATTTGTACTATCATTGTTTGAGTATATAAAGACATTAAAAATATTTTCAGGTTAACCTAACTGAAATCTGATCAAGTTTGAAAATCTGGTTGTAGTATTACTACATGCTGTATTCTAAAGAACAAGATTTAAAGAAAGAAATAAAAATCACCCTTTCTAAAAAGGCTGCCATGAAGGGTTCCCAAAGGCTGTAATAACAAAGAATACCAATTCAGACCAAAACATTTTGCCAAGTCAATCAATCTAAGGCCTCTGTCCACTCTAGTCAACCTAAAAGAATCAACTCTGAATTTTGCTTTTATTTTTAACTGTTCAAATTTTCCCAAGATCCCTCTTGCCTCAAAATAACCAAGCATCCCCCGAACATGAACGATTTAATAGTTTGTGAAAACTCTTTTTACCTCTTATACAATAACCTCAATCCAGACTTACCTTTCACATTTATATATAAATATGACCTAGACTGCTTATACTTAAAGTTTTTTTCTAATCTCATACAGATGTAAATTTTTTTTCACACTTTGTACTAAAAAGCACATAAAATAAGATCAAGTTAAAATGTGGACAAATGTAAGGAAAAGTGACCATTTTGACATTTAAGTATACAACTTAAACAAATACAGAATTAAGAATTGCCACCCTAACTACTAATGGTAAATATTTAAGAGCAAAGCATTATTTTGGTCCAATTGTTTCATGATTCCATTTTAAGATTTCAGTAAAATCATTCATAGAAAAAAAACACTTCCACGAGACTATGAAAATTTATTATGTATCACAACAAAATGCCTATATACTTTTTTACACTGAATGCTTTCAAACTATAACAGCAGACAGCTATTTTACATGCAAAGTATTATTTCTCTGGATATTATAAGCAAGTATGAAATGTCATAAAAAGGAAATGAAAATACCACTTAAGTAAATACCATGATCTGTTAAAAACAAATCTGAAGTTAAAAAATTATAGATTCTATTAAAAAATTAAGAGGAAAATTCAAGGACTTAATATACTGTTCAACTAAAAAATGATGGCCTATGTGAAATGACATCCTTAGATAACAATTCCTGAGTAGCAAAATAATAGCCAATAGAAAATGATTACTTTACACTAAGATTAAAGGAATCTGCTTCCATCACTATAGCAACTGTCTTAAGGAAACTAACATGTTCAACAACCTGCAGACCAAAATTATATTTAGTATGCAATAAAAATATAAATATGGCAATACAGTCTACACTTTAATTTCTGTACAATTTTATAATTGCTTTTTGTGCTGTGAGAATAGTGGCTTTCTCCTTTAGAGCAACCTATCAAAATAGACTCATTAATGTCCAGTACACTAATGAGCAATGGGTGAAGAAGGTGTTAATTATGCCACAGTAAGATTCAAGAAAAAGCCCTAGTGAGCACTTTGAGGTGTGCACAAGCTGAAGGCGTTTCTCCACGTTTATGTATTTACAGCATGATGTAATAGAATGACAGCAAAGTGGTCACTCCATCGTTAATAACAGAAATCTTAGATAAAACATACCAAACAAACACCACCACCACCCCCAAATTAATTAAGATATGGTGGGGGGGGCGGTTTGGAGATCTCTGAATTTTCTTAATAGTTCATTTTGCAGTATGTATACATTAAACCTGTTCAGTTTATGTCTTATAAACTCAAATACCAATTTAACCAAAAAACTTTGCACAAAAATTACCTCCTTAATATATAACAAAACCTCCAAGCTAATGTATGAAGAATATTTTCAGGAATATGATGCTAGACTTCTAAAATTCCTTTCCATGCTGAAGTCCTGCACACCACTTTGAATCTCTATTCACCAGCCTGACCATTTAATTTTTTCTGGTACAAGTGCCTTGAGACTTTCCAGAGGTCACTGCAACAGTAGACAGCTTATAACAAAACCATTAGCAGTTTGGCTAGCTTAGGGAAACCTCTTACTTTCCTTTTTTGTTTATTATCACTGCATGAATCTGCAGCATATGATAGTTTATAATTTCTCAGGCTTGTTAAATTCATGTTAAAGGTCTGTTTTCTTGTTGAATAAATTTTGTTCATATAATGCTGCCTATTTCATACACTCAGTCTTTAATAGCACCTTTGGTCTATGCGCAACTCACAGATCAAAACAGAGGACTAAAATAGGGGTTGATGATGCTATTTACATGTGTGATTCCTGCTGTCTTCTTGTTAGTAGCTTTAATATAATAGAAGACCTTGTCTGTTTTGTAATTAACACATCTTTACTGGAGAGATATTTGGAAGTGATTGCTGTGAATATACTGGTTAGTAAAATAAACACAATCACACACCACTTTCTGTTATCAGACAAATTTGTGAATTGTACACATTATACTCCAGATCAACAAACTGTGATATAACAGCCAAGTAGAAGACACATATTTATATAACCCCTTATTTTTCTGAAAATATGTATTCACTCTGACCTTGCAAATATAATTAGCTTGTGGGATGTGCAGATTTCAGTACCATGGTTGCTTTACTAATTACAACTCTTGGAAATAGATACTAAATATTTGGAAGCTGCCAATACAAAATAAAAACTGCATCTTTTTTGTACATCTGTCTTAGCTTATAAAAGCAAAATAGTTTTAAAAACAATACTGAGTTCCATATTTATTCCAAGCACATCCAAGGGTCAAGGACATATCATTTCATTTTAATGACGAATTTGGTTTAGGACTTAAAACTCTAATTATTTTCAAATTCAGTTTAATCCATATTTTTTTGGCTTCTTTCATGAGTATAGTACAGTTCATCCAATATGCTATTTATTTTTAAATTTATGTTTTCATATCAACTGCTAAGTCATTGAAAGATGAGGCTAAATTTCTAAAACACCAATCTATAATTCCTAATTTTTACATTCAAAGAAAGCTATTTTTAAGCAAAGCTCTTTAAATTAATTTAATACAAAGGTGTTTTAAAGAAAAAAACATAAATATTTCTGGCAGTAATTACTACAATTCATAATATCTCTCTCTCTCTCTCTCTCTCTCTCTGTCTCTCTCTCTCTCTCTCTCTCTCTCTCTTACAGTAGCTGCCTTTTGCCTTATTGAAGTCAATGACTATGGGCAGTGTTTAAAACAGAATAGGACCAATGTTTTAAGCATTTAAATCCATTCATTTTCTTGAGCTTAAAAAAGAACTAAACAATCTGAATCTTCCATAATCTTACAGGCCAGCTTACTATAGCATATATAAAATGAATTGAAACAATTATAATTTTAAAAAAGCTTGAAAGAAAAATTTTAAGGCCTCAAAATCAATGTCAAATACTAAAAATAGAAAAGGGAAAAAATTCAGTTTCCAGTTAGATTACATACTTAAAAACTTATAAAAACCCACCATCATATAAAGTAAATCTCTAAATGACTATAAAAATGAGAGGTGTGGAAAGAAAAGCAAAACCCCATACCAAACACTCTTTATCACCTAGAAATGACCTGTTATCAACTGCTTAGGTTGTTTCTAGATTCTTTAAAAATTAAGAGTGCATGTGACCTGGGAAGTACTGCTGGGGTTTGTGACCATTTCGTTATTTCTGCTGCCATGCACTGCCAGACATCTATAAGAGAAAAACATCTTATGTCTCTTGTAAGCCCACAGCATAAAAAATTCAGAGAAATCTTACTTTTTATGCCATTTCCAATGAAAAGCACTAAGAACTAAAACTGACTCATGCCAAATGCATATCACTGAATTGCTGTGATTTCTTAGTCTCAAGTTTGCAACATGGAAATTATTTATAAAATGTCAATTTTAGTTCTGGAAAAGAAATTCCTATGTGTATGTACACTTTCTTTCTTCATCCTCAGAGAATTGCTTACTGTAGCTAGAAATCTGTAGTACAACTTTAATATATTGGGAGAAAAGGGGGATGGGGTGTAACTAGCATAATGCACTTTTTTTGACAAGTGAAGACATGCATCAAAATTCAAAGAGTAGGGGCCGGCCCGGTGGCGCACTGCTACAGTGCGCCGCTTGGGAGTGCGGCGGCGCTCCCGCCGAGGGTTCGGATCCCACATACAGACCGGCCGCTCACTGGCTGAGTGAGGTGCGGGCGCAACACCGAGGGTTGCGATCCCGTTGCCGGTCCCAGTCCGGTACGGGCGCGACACTGAGGGTTGCAATCCGTTGCCGGTCACAAAAAAAGACAAAAAGGAAAAAAAAAAAATTCAAAGAGTAAAGCCACAAGTTTTGAACATATATGCCTTAATGAAAACAAAACAGTCTTTAGAAAGTAGTGTGGCAAAAGGTAATTAGTCATTTTTAGATCCATGAAACACTGTGAAAAGAATTTACTTAAGTTATAAAAGGGTTAGCAGAATTTTTTTTACAGTGGATGCATGTAGTCACTATGGTGTAGGAGTTTAAATGCTTGAGGCACTCTGGAGTCAGAATCCTGCCTAAGTTAGAATTCTGGGTCTATTACATGCTGGCTAAGCAACCTAGGACAAGCTACTTAATCTCTCGATCTCTCCGTTTGCTCATGAATGATACCTCACAGAACTGGTGATAAGATTAAATAAAGCAATACATGTGTACTTGCCACTATATTTCTTACTGTTATTAACTGTGGCAGTCATGGAGTTGCCCAGCTCACCTTTCCTTTCAACAGAACCTGCTGTGGAGGGCACAGCTGACTCATGACATCCAGGTGCCACACTTTTGGCTCCACTGGGCATCCACACCAGATAGATCATGCTTACCCTAGGCTGCTCCCAGCCAATGACTGAGCACAGCAGCAGTACTAGAACTTAGCCATTCCTACCAAATAAGAGATTCCTCTGAAAGGCAACTTTGGCTCAAGGATTCCCTACTAGCCTGGCTGAAACTCTCTCAGAACTCTGCTGCTGTCTGAGGCTCTTTCTATCCAATCCTAACTTCCTTTTCTCCATTCACAGAGTCAGACTTCAACTGCTGTATAAAAGCTCTGCCCTTAATCCATCATAGGTGTTTCTCTTAATAAATCTCTTGCATGTCTAATCGCATTTTGGCGTCAGATCCTTGGAGGACCCAAACTGACAGTTAACAAAGCAGAGCACGGCATACCTTGTTTTATTGCGCTTTGCTTTATTACACTTCACAGATGTTGTGGTTTTTACGAATTGAAGGTTTGTGGCAACCCTGCACGGAGTAAGTCTATCAGCACCAATTTTCCAACATCAGGTGCTCACTTTGTGTCTTTGCGTACCATTTTGGTAGTTCTCGTGATGTTTTAAACTTTTTCCTTATTATTCTATCTGTTATAATGATCTGTGACCAGCGACCTTTGATGTTACTATTATAATTATTTTGGGGTGCCACGAGTCACACCCATCTACAATGGCAAACTTAATCAATAAATGTTATGTGTTCTGACTGCTCCACTGACCAGTCATTCCTCCATTTTTTCACCTCTCCTCGGGCCTCCCTATTCCCTGAGACAACAACACTGAAATTAAGCCAATGAATAACCCTACAATGAACTTGAAGTGTTCACATGAAAGGAAGAGTTTCGTGTCTCTCACTTCAAATCAAAAGCTAGAAATGATTAGGCTTAGTGAGGAAGGCATGTTGAAAGCCAAGACAGGAGCTGGCTGGTTAGCTCAGTTGGTTACTACATGGCACTGTTAACACCAAGGTCCAGGGTTTGATCCCTGTACAAGACAACCACCCAAAAAAAAAAAAGCCAAGACTGGCTGAAAGCAAGGCCTGTGCACCAAATGGTTAGCAAGGTTGTGAATGCAAAGGAAAAGTTCTTGAAGGAAATTAAAAATGCCTACTCCAGGGAACACACAAATTATAAGAAAGCGAAATAGCCTTTTGCTGATATGGAGAAAGTTTTTGTGACCATATAGATACTAGATGAAATCAACAACAACATTCCCTTAAGCCAAAGCCTAATCCAGGGCAAGACCCTAGCTCTCTTTCGCTTCAATTCTATGAAGGCTGAGAGAGGTGAGGAAGCTGCAGAAGAAAAGTGTGAAGGTAACACAGGCTGGTACATGAAGTTTAAGGAAAGAAGCCGTCTCCATAACACACAAGTGGAAGGTGAAACAGCAAATGCTGATGTAGAAGCTGCAGCAAGTTATTAACTAAGATAACTGATGAAGGTAGCTACACTAAACAAATTTTCAATGTAGACAAAACAGCCTTATATTGGAAGAAGATGCCATCTAGGACTCTCACACATAAGAGAGCAGTCAGTGCCTGGCTTCAAAGCTTCAAAGGATAGTCTAATTCTCTTGTTTGGGGCTAATGTAGCTGGTGACTTGAGGTTGAAGCCAATAGTCAGTTACCATTTTGAAAAAATTATAGGGCCCTTAAAAATTATGCTAAATCTATTCTGCTTGTGTTCTCTCAGTCGTACAACAAAGCCTGAATGACAGCATAGCTATTTACAGCATGGTTTACTGAGTATTTTAAGCCAACTGTGGAGACGTACTGCTCAGAAAAAAAGATTCCTTTCAAAATATTACTGCTCATTGACAATGCACCTGGTCACCCAAGAGTTCTGATGAAGATGTACAAGGAGATTAGTGCTGTTTTCATGCCTGCTAACAAAATCTATTCTGCAGCCCACGGATCAAGTCATTTTGACTTTCAAGTCTTATTACTTAAGAAATACATTTTGTAAGGCTATACCTGCCATAGATAGTGATTCACCTGATGGATCCAGGCAAAGTATATTGAAAACCTTCTGGAAAGAATTGACCATTCTAGATGCCATTAAGAACATTGTGATTCATGGGAGATAGTCAAAATATCAACATTAATGGGAAGTTTGGAAGAAGTTGATTCCAACCCTCATAGATGACTTTGAGGGGTTCAAGACTTCGGTGAAAGAAGTAACTGAAGATGTGGTGGAAAGAGCAAAAGAACTAGAATTAGAAGCAGAGCCTGAAGACGTGACTAAATTGTCGCAATCACATGATAAAACTTGAATGAATGAGGAATTGCTTCCCATGAATAAGCAATGAAAAGTGAATTCCTGAGATGGAATCTACTCCTAGTGAAGATGCTGTGAACACTGTGGAAATGACAACAAAGGATTTAGAATATGACATAAACTTAGTTGATAGCACAGTGACAGAATTTGAGAGGACTGATTCCAGTTGTGAAAGAAGTTCTATTGTGAGTAAAATTCTATCAAAAAGCATCTCATGGGGCCGGCCCGTGGCTCACTCGGGAGAGTGCGGTGCTGATAACACCAAGGCCGCGGGTTCGGATCCCACATAGGGATGGCCGGTTGGCTCACTGGCTGAGCCTGGTGCTGACAACACCAAGTCAAGGGTTAAGATCCCCTTACCGGTCATCTTTTAAAAAAAAAAAAAGCATCTCATGCTACAAAGAAATCTTTTATGAAATGAAGAGTTAATCAATGCAGCAAACTTCATTGTCTTATTTTAAGAAACTGCCACAGCCACCCCAACCTTCAACAACCACCACCCAGTCAGCAGCCATCAACACCGAGGCAAGACCCTCCACCAGCAAAAGGATTATGACTCACTGAAGGCTCTGATGATCATTTTTTAGCAATAAAGTATTTTTAAATTAAGGTATGTACATTTTTTTTTCAGACACAATGCTGCTGCACACTTACTAGACTATAGTATGGTATAAACACAACCTTTATATGCCCAGAGAAACCAAAAAATTCATGTGACCCACTTTATTGTGATATTCACCTTATTGCAGTGGTCTGAAACCAAACACACCAGTATCTCAAAGGTATGCCTGTACACTGCTGTTGTAAATGGTGTTAACATTAGAAAAAAGGTACCCTAAAAATCAAATTATAATTACAAATTTGGCATCCAGAGATATGTGGCATATGAAAAAATCAATAGAAAATTAGGGACAGACATTTTAAGACATATATTTCCTTAGGAAAATTCCTAAAGAAAAAAGTGAATAGTCATACTAAATGTTATTATTATCCCTTTTTAGAAATGACTTCATATGTCTAGAATCTTGATACTCCTGCATGCTAGACAATTCTAGACTCCTATGTGACAAACAGTGAACTTGAACTCCTCAGGGGACTACTACTGAGCTACAAGAGGATATCAGAGGATATCACCTATGGGTTGCTGGTCTGATACCAACTCAGTGCCAATTCTATCTGGTGGTTACTCAATCAGCCTACATAAAACAAACAAATAACTTCAGATTCTTCTCTAGTAGACAAACTAAGCAATACAAGTGGTATGCCTATTGAAAGTTCCACATAAAGCAAAGGAATTATATAGGGCCCAACAATGTTAGCATGGCAGTATGAGGGATGAGGGGAATAAGAGACTTACATACATTTCTTATGCTATGACACCACCTTCAAAGAAAAATACAAATTGCAGCCATGCACCGCATAACTATGTTTTTTGGTCAATGATGGAGTGTATATGATGATGGTCCCATATTATAATAACGAAGCTGAAAAATTCATGTGACCTAGTGACATCATAGCTGTTGTAAAGTCCTAACAGAATGCATTACTCATGTGTTTGTGGCAATGCCAGTGTAAACAAACCTACTGCACTGCCAGTGTATAAAAGTATAACACATACAATTATACATAATACATAACACTTTATATAATGATAATGAAAGACTTTGTTACTTGTTTATGTATTAACTATACTGTACTTTTTATTGTTTCAGAGTATACTCCTACTTATCAAAAAAAAAAAAGTTAATTATAAAATAGTCTAAGGTAGGTCCTTAAATAGCTGTTCCAGAAGAAGGCATAGTTATCATAGGAGATGACAGCTCTGTGTGTGTTTTTACCCCTAAAGACTGTCCAGCGGGACAAGATGTGGAGGTGGAAGACAATGATATTGATGATCCTGACCCTGTGTAGGCCAAGGTTAACGTGTGTGTTTGTGTTTCAGTTTTCAACAAAAAAGTTTAAAAATTTTTTTTTTTTAATTTTTTAAAAAGAGCTTATAGAACAAGGATATAAAGAAAATACTGTTGTACAATGTCTTTGTGTTTTAAGCTAAGCGTTACTACAAGAGTCAAAAAATTTTAAATATTAAAAAGTTTTTAAAGTAAAAAAGTTAGAGTTAAGACAACGTTAGTTTATTAAGAAAAAAGTTTTTAAATACATCTAGTATAGCCTAAATGTACAGTGTTTGTCAAGTCTACAGCAGTGTACAGTAATGTCCTAAGCCTTCACATTCACTCACCAACTTCCAATCCTGCAAACTCCATTCATGGTATGTGCACTATACAGGTGTACCATTTTTTATCTTTTACACTGTATTTTTACTGTACCTTGTCTATGTTTAGATACGTTTAGGTATACAAATACTTACCATTGTGTTACAACTGCCTATAGTAGGGGTCCTGAGGCTGTAGGCCATGGGCCTTGGCCCCACCCACCGCCAACAGCAACCAGGCCAGCAATGGAGCCAGAGGTGGGCCAGCCTCACCGCCTTTCCTCCCACACCCCCACAACATCTTAGAATATACTTATTATTAAAAAATAAATAAATAAAAAGCAATTGTTTATAGTATTGGTACAGTAACACACTATACAAGTTTGTAGCCTAGGAGCAATAAGCTATACCTATAGCCTAGGTATGTAGTAGGTTTGTGTAAGTATACTCTCATGTTTGTACAATGACAAAATTGCCTAACAATGTATTTCTGAGAACATATCCCTGTCATTAAGCTACACATAACTGTATAAATATGTCTGACATATTGCATGGGACATACTTAATAGAAATATCCATTTATCTGTAATTAAAATTTAACTGAGTATCATGTATTTTTATCTGGCAAGTGATGCATGACTATATAATCCTTCAAACTACTGCCTCTCAAGAGGCGAAGGCATTTTATTAGGAAAAATAATGTAAATGTTAATTACTTTGCTGTAATTTGCTGTAATCACTTTTATGTATTTTTATTTTTATTAATTAAATACTATATAAAAATTATCTTGCTTAATTCTCTCAACAACCAAGAGGCAGGTATTACTATTATCAATTTATGGATGAGAAAACTGAAATTTAGGGGCACACCAAGTTAAATGAGATGACATAACCAGTAAGTGATACTACTATGATTTGAACCCATATAGCATGACAAAGCCAGTACTCTTCATCACCAAGCTATTTGGTATAACAGCTACCTTAACATAAAAGCAAGTTACTAAACAGCAAGGTTTATGTCTCATTCATCATTGAATACCTAGTATGTAACAGAGTATATGACACCAAAAAATATAGTGCAAAATAAAGTCTATTGAAATGAAAAACTCCAAAAAAGCATTTTTGGTTACTATTTTACATAAAGTTTTACCATTTATGTTTATGTTTCCTCAAAAAGAGAGAGAGAGAAAGGAAAAAAGAAGATATCTACTATCTAATAAAAAAATATGATCACTAGCTTTAACAATATATATTCCTCCCATTTCCTTACCATTGCTCAGTTATGAACTAATAAAACACTCTTCCATGGTGTGCTAAACTGAAAAACTCAAGCATAACAAAGCACTGACTTGTGTTTAATTTAGAATAAAAAATGGGCCGAGCCTGTGGCGCACTCGGGAGAGTGCAGCGCTGGGAGCGCAGTAGCGCTCCCGCTGCAGGTTCGGATATAGGGATGACGGGTGCGCTCACAGCGCTCACTGGCTGAGCGCGGTGCGGCCGGTGTTAAAAAAAAAAAAGGACAAAAAAAAAAAAGAATAAAAACTGCATACAGTAAAGCTATTTGGCATGTGGAAAGTGGCAATGAGCATCTATTAATCAGCTTACTAGTAGCCTAAGAATAACCACAGGAATCAACTATGACTTTTAAGAAAATTTACCACCATAATCAATTCTAGCATCTTTAGAAAGTTAGAATAACATATTAAACCTGCTGAAACTAAGTCCCAGATCCAGAAAAATCCTCACAATTAACAATGGCTAATGTCAAATCATCTAGAATGTGCTCTTTAATAATTAATGTATGCAGGCTCTGATAAATCATAGTTTCCATTTACTAGTACAAAATTGGCATGAAGACAGAGTAGATCTTATTCTTCTCTATATCTCCAGTGTATGCCTGGCATACAGTAATGATCAACAAGTGTCTGTTGAATGAATGACCAGAGATAATTAGATGACTAGGGAAAGAAAAGCATTCAAGAAGCAAAAAAGTCAATAAATAATATTCTTATAGATAATGGGACATTGTCCTAATGGTTTTACTCTACTTTTACTGAAACGGTTGGATTCAAACTCATTTGAAGCACATTTACATCACTCAAAATGCACTGCAAATACTAAAGCATAATAAATTAGCTCAGAGATTATATTATTAATATAGAAGCTCTAGATTAAAAGAACTCTACAAAGAACTGTTAACACTATATAGGATTTATGCTCTTAGAATTTTAAACATAAAATTGTTTCTACATTCCTAGCTGACAATTTCTTATATCAGCTAAATAAATGTTATAAACTATTAAGTTTTTCTATCAGGAATAGTATAGGTACATGACAGTTTTGTTTGCTTCTTGTATTTCACTCTTATCATCAGTTTGACGTTTTTTAACATTCTCAGATCTTGTGAGGATACCTAGGAAAATAAAAGGTAAGCTCTTATTCACTCCCAAACTCTTTCTTCCTATATTTGTATTGACTCTCCAGAACTGCATCTTTTGTAAAATACTAATCAAAGAACAATAACAATAAAAACCACTCCTTTTACATTCTAGTATCTGTGAAAAAAATAAACAAAGAGGTTTGTAGCACCTGGAATGGTATTGTTTCTACATTCTTCCCACGTGGTACAAGCTTCTCTTCTGAGTAATGTCCTGCCCACCCCTCAAAGCTCAGCCCAAGTTTCATCTACTTTGTGCAGCCGTATATTGATGTCTCCCTTTTTCTAATTCGATTTGCATTTACTATGTCTGTTTATAGAAGTAATACTTTATTGTATATTGGAACATACAAGATTCTGAGTATTTGCTGAATTATTTGTCTAGCAACCAAATTAATACTTACAGAAGTAAATATCAATATATTTTGCATTGTATCAGTATGCGATGGAGGGCATCAGTATATAATTGGCAGCATGTTATCTTGCTCAGTAGTGACACTAAATGTATGACTTTTCTTCTCAAGGAGACAAAAGCCACTTTTTAAAATTTTGTATCCCAGAATCATTAGCATACAGGCACATCAGGAATACTTAAGAAATATCTGCTGATCTGTAATCAAATAAACATCACACTTTTAGAAGTCTACTAAGGATTTCTGATCGGATTACATAAAAATGTTTCAAGAAAACTCAGCCAGTGTGAGGATATATTTGGACTAAATGGTCATTAGCTTTTATTGTTTTCAAAACAGAAAACAGACACAATAATTGTCAGGATTTGGCAGGTAACATCTGAAAATTTTACTAACAGGAATCCTGTCAAGGAAAATGAGTTCTCTAAAGCAGTAATTATGTTTTAATAAAGTATTAAAATAACATACTAAGTTGTATACTAGGTTTTATAACATGTCAAATTAACTTCCAAATTTGCTGCTGAATAAAGTCCAGTTGTGGGCTGAATATACAAGATAATAAAATATTAAGCAAGAGTTACCACTGTGCCATTTGAAAAATAAAGTTCAAAATATTTGAGCATGTATATTTCACAAATAAACTAAAAACGGAAGCAGAATCTTGAAACTATTTGACAGACTACTTTAGAGCAGAGCTCACTATAAGCTCTCTCTCCACTTAAATTATGAATGCGTTACCACTGATTTCCACCTATACCATTTTAAAACATTTACAGTACTATATAATACACAGAATGATATGGATTCTTTATCATATGGTATATTTTATTATTTATGTTGGTCTCAATGTTTGGTCCTAGCAATGCCAAAAAAACTGGTAGAGATAAGTGCCTAAATTTTTTTTTTAATTAATAGAACAAACACATGAAAAAAATCAATTAATACATAAGACCTACTATAAATAATACAGAGAAACATTGGGAACTATAGCTCTTGCCCCTGACTTATAATGAAGGTAGTGACTTACCCACAGTAACATAAGATAGGGCTCTGCAATGGCCTTTGGCACTCACTTTTCATTCCTGAATTACCCTAATTACTTCATTCATAATACTCTAATATTAAAAATCTAATAAAAAATTTGATTTCTAAAGTTTTACAGACCTGGATTTATATCCTCGTTCTGCTGCTTACTTATGGTCTGATTTGGGCAAAATAATCTCTTTGACCCTAATTTTTTTTTTAACTATTTCATTGATAATATGTAATAATAATAATAATAATAATAATAGTGCCTATCACTAGGATTACAGTAAAGAATAAATTAGATAAGTGAAGTGCTTATTACCACAATACCTGGCAAACAGCAATTATTCAATAAAGATAAAGGTAAGCTTACTCTGAATCAATTGAGAAAGAATCCATGCTTATCTCATCACTCAAAAACAGAAAGATAATATTGGAATTTATAAAAATGAAAATATAAAAGTATACAGGAAAGAGGTTTAAAAAGAAAAGTGAACAGAGACCCGACTTACATCATTTACATATAGATTGCCATTTTAACTTTCGATCTAATCATTGCCATACCAAATATTTTGACAGCTTTGATAAATCACATGCAGGGAATGGAGAGGGAGAGTCCCATGCTATTCTTCATTTTTATAAGTTTATGTTCTTATGTTTAATCATTTAACTAGAACATTCTGGCCATGGATTTATTAGTATTTAATTTGGTTCACAGTGTTCAGAGGTCTTGACACTGAAAGAACCATAAATTAAAATCAAATTCAGACACCTTATAGGTGAAGTTGCATTACTGACAAAGAACTGGATCCTTATTTCGGGTGATAGAATTGGATGAATTTATATGTTAGATACAATAAGCGATGTGAATCATCAATGACAGATATTTATACTAATTTTTTTCCAAAATAGTTTTCATGACATATGAAAATAGTGATACATATTATTTCATAAAGTAATTTTATATATAACATTTTTTAAAAGCCATATTTAACATTGCCAACAGTCATATGACACAAGTAATTTTTAAATGAAATTCATTTTTAATATGAATTACAATTAATTAGAAACAAACAATGCAAATACCAATAATATACAATACTTAAACTAGGTTTGGAAACTAAAACTTCCATTCAAAATATTACAACAAAATAGAACTCAACTCTAGTTATATTTACAATTAAGCTTCAATTATTACTTGTAAATATTGTGATGGTTGGGCTTTAACAAATAATTGTTATATTTCTAAAATAATAATTATTACTTGAATTACTTATGAGTCAAATATCAGAGAGTTAAACTTAAGTATTATACTGTACTTTAATTCATAAAACTAATAAAAATCAAGGATTTCAACTCCTTTTATCTATATCAGTTAAATAACAATACATTTAGTAAAAAAAAGAAGAAAAAGAGTAAATAAATTAAAATATGGGCATACAGCAAGAATCAGCACTTATCCAGTCTGAATTGTCTAGTATATCAGTTTCTATTATTATTGTTTTTGTGGACAGTTTCTGCCTTGAAAAGCTATATCACATCTAATAAGATCATAATTTAGAGAAGACCTCAATTTTTATATATCATAATAACATGATATCAGAAAACATTCAACTTCAAATTCATGACAGATAAAAACTCCATGTTTTAACAGCCATGTTTAGTTTGTTTGAGCTGGTGAGCAGATGTAAATGTAATCTGCACTGCTATCAAACTCCAGGTCTGATAGATATCAAGTTAATATTTATTTCTAAGTGCTCTAAAAATTATTTGTAAAACCTGCATAAAAAGGATTTCATAAATGTACTGTGATTTTATTTTAACAATTATTCTGCACTACAATGCAAGTACATGCTCAAACAAGACACCTCAGCAGTGTTTTAAAGCAGTAACCACCTAGCCAATTTCTGTATGTTCTGTAGTTTTTCTAATCCACTCTCCCTGTGGTTGAGCAAAATCGAATTGCCTCTCACATTTGCAGACAGCTCTGTGAAGGTGATAATAGAGCTGCTCCCTGCTGTCATGAGGCAGGAAATAGGAAAATGGCATATGGGGCTAGAAAGAAAGAAAGAAAAAAAAAAGAAAGAAAGAAAGAAAGAACGAACAAAAAAAAAAAAAAAAGAACTAAACAAGAACAAAAGAGATTTCAACAAAGAACAGCTATAATCCAATATGCTTTGCAAGTTAATCTCCTTTCAGAATCACTTAGCATATTTAAGCATTCATCTGTGTCCTCACTCCAAAAAATGTGAATAGTTGAGACCAAATCTTTGGGGCAAGTTTTCGTTGTCTAAAATATTTGGAACATACAACTCCAGAATATGTCCTGCACAATGTTTGCAAATCAGAGCCTTTTAAATGGATTTTTTAAATGTGCTTATTCCAAATTCACTATTTGGAAATAAAGGTACAGAAATGTTTATTAAAATATTAATAAAATGTGTATAGTAGGCTTTTAGCATGGTTTAACAGTCCTAATTTTATAAAATTTAAAAAATTTAAAAATAAACATTCATAATGATGAGACAATAGGTCATTAAAGTAGAAATAAATCTCTAAATAGTAAATTGCTGATAATACCAAGACACATTTATCGACTTGTACAGTTTCTTGTTTGTTGTTTTAAGTAAACATTGGTTTTCTGTGTAATTCAGAATCCTGCTTTAAACAAAATGGGTTTTTACCTAACATATATGTAAACAGAATGTGGCAGTAGATGGCAATAAAGATAGAATCTACTCTACCTTTCCTTTTACACTCTGAATGGGATCCACAACCACTGCCACAGCTCTCTCCGACAAGGCTTCAAAGCTCTGCTGAGTGTTGATATCCACACCAGAAAGCCAACAACCAAAGCCAGGGTGACTGTGATACCAACCAACAACCATCTCAGGCCTGAAACAAAGAGGGCATTCAAATGCTCAGAACAGAACAAGTAATACATTTATGATATGAAAAGAAACAACACACTAACGGGGTATAAATTAAGAAGAGATGAAAAACACACAGGTGTGAAAAAGCACCATTAGGAACACTGAAATCATACACCATATTATCCAGAAAACATGGAAATGAGTAAGTGTGACAAAGGAGTGCTATCATTAAGAGATGCATATTAGCAGTGGTAGATAAGGCTTTCAGTTTTTCACCTTGTTACCACACTTTCTCAGAGCCAGTTTTTACCCTTTCAGCATTCAAGTAAATATCTACTCTTTAACTCCTTAGCTCTGGGAGTTAGATTTTCCAGACACAGAGTACATTTCTAACAATGGACATCAGGATCCACTGTTGTGAAAGGATTAAATATCAATTAAACCAGCAGTAGAACTAGGAACTCAGTCAAAAACCAATTTGCACTGTTCTGCTCAGCTGCTGAGCCTTTTGCTAACATTAATTTTGAAGTTTTTTCTACAGTAGAAGAATTTGAGCAAGAGAATGACAACTATTGAAAGATTTAGTCTGAGGAAAAAAATTTAAGAATATTTGGATTCTACTTTCTCTGTTTTTAAAACTCATGTGCCTACAAATGTAATTAAATATTCAGAATCACATTCAGTTGCAACTCTCAAATATATGGAATGTGAAAACTCTTTCAGTTATAAGTGGTAGATGGTAACCCCATATGCTAAACAGAGAAAAACTATGGCCCAAGCTTACTATGTGACATGTCAAGAATTTTAACATGAGGAAGTTCTCTGATTGGAAATGTCTTTGATTGCAGAGGAAAGAGATACTAGACAGGCAGGCAGTGGATAACACTGATACAGATAGATATTTTTATATCAAGTACATGGGTTTTTTTTTTTCTAGGAATAATGTTCATAAACACCCATACTTTGAGGTATGTTTCTAAAAATATTTCCCGTTATTTCTTTAAATAATCATTTAAAATACTTACCTTCCTGTCTGCTTCAACATATCCAACATTTTGGCTTGGAACACTGGATCAACTGCCTCCACACTGACACCCTAGTTCAGAAGGAAAGAAAAATGCTTAGCTCTTATAACTTTGAAAAAAAAAGCATCTTTATATTATGATGTAAATAACAAAAAGCTACGCCTATGTATGTTATTTGGGAGGAACCAAAATCATTTTATAGGTTTTGATACGTACTCAAGTCAGTTATAAACCTTATATCAATAAAGCCTATAAAATTGTCAAATACCAAACTGCTGTTAGCTAATGAGTTAAAACAACTTTCAAGATCCTTTAAGAGTTTATGGCCATTGCTATGTATGTATTTACCAGAAATGCCAAATGAATGAACCAACCATAACTTTAGGTTAGATCTGTTTAGGCAAGCATACTGCCTAATGCCATCCTCTGATAACTGGTAAGGACTACAACTCTTCCATCCCATCCAAAGTTCTACAACTACTCAGCTATTACAATGAAACAACCTCAAGTCTTTTTTTTTCCAATAATGTAAACATTTCAAAGAAGGAAGATAATTTATTGCCTCAAACATAAAAGCAATCACAAAAAACTCCCCACTGGAGACGTCAGTAACCAAATCTCTTAAATGCTGCATTATTTTGCTAGTTCAACTAAAATAAGATTTTAGAACATGGACTAATAAACAGGGGTCATATCCTTTCTCGGGTGATAGAACACTGGTATTATATACTATAGTATATTATTATATATTATATATGGCTTCCCTTTAATACCAGGAATCTAAATCTAATCTACTTAAACAAACCAGTTAACATAAGCACTTCTTTCCCACCAAAACAAACAGTATACTGATAATTCCAATTACATCCTTAAGAATAGGGTATTCGGGCCGGCCCGGTGGCGCACTGGATAGTGCGCCGCTTGGGAAGCGCGGCGGCGCTCCCGCCCGAGGGTTCGGATCCCACATACAGACCGGTTCCCACTCACTGGCTGAGCGAGGTGCGGGAGCAACACCGAGGGTTGCGATCCCGTAGCCGGTCCCGGTCCGGTACGGGGGCAACACTGAGGGTTGCGATCCGTTGCCGGACACGGAAAAAAGACAAAAGACAAAAGACAAAAAAAAAAAAAAAAAAGAATAGGGTATTCAATCTGCTGCCTACAGTATAATTCCAATAGAGAGTGTATCCTTAAGAACAAAGGTATGCAATCTGCTGTCTACAGGCTAAGAACGGCTTTTTACATTTTAAAAGGACTGTTTTTTAAAAAAGAATATGCAACATAGATATGTCTTTACAGAAAGTTTGCTGACTCTTGTGACAGAAGAAAAACTTTTTAATTCTACGTAGAATGAACATGGGGATCAAAATTTTCTATTTTATATTGTAAAACAAGCATTTACATGAAAATAATGAGATTAAAGCTCAAGAAGCATTTATTATAATGGTTATCTACATAAGGACCACACTCAACAGAAATAAGTTAATTTTATTAAGTGTTTTATATATTGACATGAAAAATAGATACAAGTAATAATAGCCTAAGATTTAAATGCAAATCTTTAGTTAATATGTAGAGTGTTTCTCTATATCCAAAAGTACAAAATAAATACAATTAATAACCAGGTGGACAAAATTAGTAAATCCAAATTAGTCTACCTCAACAAACATTTAGAAAAAAAGTTGAGTGTTTCTCCATATTTTGCATTATTTACAAATATATTGCATTCTGTAACAATTACTCTAAAATGCTTATTCATATATATAGAATTACTTAAAAATACAATTTGTTCTCTAGTGTCTACCCTATCAAAGTAAACTCATAGAAAGAAGACTCAAATAGAACATCTTTATGACAACAATTCCTTTAAGACAGGTATCTTACAAGGCACAGTAAAAGAAATGTTGCATTATCAGAGAAAAAACATATATCAGAAAAACAGACACACTATCTTTTAGGCAAACAGGCAAGAAGGATATGTGTTATTTTTTTAAAAGGTAGGTAGCATGGTTATTGTTTTGGGGCCATTTTCTTTCAATCTAAATGCACACGGTTCTAGGTAAGTCCAATGCATTAAACAAAAAGGCAAAACAAAATAAACAAAAAACTTTTAGGAAGAACAATACACGCTAAACAGGTAGCGTAGATGGCTTTCAAAATATGTATGGTCTAGGGTTCACATAAATGAATTACCATGCCTAAGCAAAAAGAACGAAGGTTCAATATAGGGTTTTTGTTTTTTTGTTTTTTTGTATTAACAACCTAACATTTTTTAATAGTAAAAGCTTAAAAGTCATTCATCAGCATATACAAAACATTAAAAAAAGAACGTATTTCAAAACAATGGGAACAAGACAGTAATATATGTGAATTAAAAATCTAAGTAAGAGTCTCTGAAATCTTTTGAACCAAGCGTTCAAACTAACCAAACTACTACCTGGCTATTATAGGGTAACTAATTTTGAAATACAGTATGTTATGCTAGTTAAAGCTGTAGGAATGAGTAAAGAAATTTAGCATTAGCGTCATTCAGTTTGTATACTATAAGAATTCATGATGCATTTAAAAAATTAATAATTCAATACAATCTAGAAATTACTATCATTAATCTTATGATTATTTTTTCCTATTGGAAAGAGAAAATATAATATGATGAAAGTTATTTGCATAGGAAAAGAAAAAAAAACACATTTACTTGCAGCAGGCAACCATAAAAGTACTCACTGTTCCTGACTGTGGCATAGCAAACACATCAATCACTCTGACGGTGTAATCATCAACAAATTCTCCAAGCATCAGACCCATAACTTCCATCGGAACTCCAGCACGGCCATGTTTTAACATCTGTAAAAAAGGAAAATACATGAACACGAAGTGCATTTTTTGAGACCTTTGGTCCCTTTGATTCTTTTTTAATAACCTAATTTTGTTTTGGTACAAATAAAATATTCTGTTTTATAAGTGTACTTAAAATAATAGCTTATGTCTGAGAGAATTAAGGCAGCAAATATTCCAAAGTAAAAGATACAGTGAGAGCAACAGAGATCTCCACACTTGATCTTAGCCGAAAGGCGGAGAAACAATGCAATGGAGAACTCTACAGCAAATAACTCCATTCATTACTTACTTTTAACAGTGCCAAGGAAGAGATATAGACTTGTTCTGCTGTGTCCACTGCAGGAGCATCTGTAGGTGGCCCCTAGAAAAAAAGTACATTAATTATTATAAACACAGTTTATGAGTTTAAATTTAAAGTTACATGTCATATAAACTTGACTGTTATTAAAAAGTTCTGGAAAAACATGTCAAGTGTCCTTTATTCCATTATAACATGTTTGCAAATATCAAACCTGCAGAAAACAGATAAAACTTAGTACCGAGACAAGTTTCCAATGGATATAAAGCAGAAGTCTCAGCAATGCTAGTCTACTTTGGCTATGCACCAATGAGCCACACATCCTACCACAACATGAATGTAAAATGCTGCTGGCTAGCATGATTAACTAACGGAAGGACTAACATATTCTCTGAGCTTTTTGATATTCAGCTAAAGAAAGCACGTTAAGATAGGGACTATGGGATCATTTTGCAAATTCATAGGTTTTGTTGGGGGAAGGGGGAAGAAGACTTCTAATCCCTAGATGAAAGAGCTGTGAACAACATACTCTGCACTTCACCTTATGAAATTGTTCCCCTCCTCCTAAACAACAACAAATTTAACATAATTGCTCCAGGTGTGAACAAACTAGTTGAGACAGGTGTAGCTAATTGGAAAATAATTCCAAAATCCTGACCACTACCTTTAAAATGAATATTACTATTAATCTTATTATAGCCTAAGGAAGATAGTATGTTTCTCCGTAAGGATTATATCTCCTTTATGAAAAAAAACAAACATTTTTGACTATAACATTCAGCTGCACACAGCCACTTATATATAATCCTTACCCTCAAGATGCCTACAATCTCATAAATGTGATTCTGACCCAATTTGCATAGAGAAAATTTCTTGCTTTTTAATACTGGCCAATCTCGGAAATTACAATGAGATGTGACTTACAATTTCCAGGTTCCATTTTGTTTAAAGTTCCGTTCCCTGGCAATAACTCTATTACAAATTACATAAGAAACATGTTAGCTATCCAAATTGTAAGTCAATGTATTTGCTCGCCTTTGTGTTTTTATTTACTGAAATTAAACAATTACTTCACTCATTACATTCCACACTTACAGGTCTATATGTACTTTGTATATCTTCTTGTCTATTTATATGTTAAATTATGTGATTTTGTTTTGTTTAAAAGCTCATAACATCTACTGGAAGCATTAAGTATAAAAAGTTCTAGAATAAGTTTTCTCTAAATACACGAATCACACACAAAAATTTCCTCTTTTTATTTACTTTTCTAGACAGTGGCAAGAAAAATCAAGCCCCTCAAATTTTACTGTTAATAATAAATGCCAGGCAATGAAGTTAAAAAATGGTCAAATCCTTCATCTATTATTGCCTAATACAGCTTTATTGTTTTCAAATAGATAAGAACATCTTTCAGAACGAAAACTCTGCAGTAGGCTAAATTACTATCAGGCCAAAACACTTGCTGAAGACATCATGTAAAATATAATTTTAGGGATATGATAATTTTATTAATTTAACTATGATAGATTAGAAAGATTAAGTAAAAGATGAAGCCAGTAGTAAGTTAGTTGTGATGAGAGGTTTTGGAGAATACTTTAAGGTTATGATAATGACAAAGTTTCAGACAGAAAGAAGGAATAAGTTCTGGTGATCTAATAATGCACAGCATTGTAACTATAGTTATAATAATGTATTATATATTTCAAAATAAAAGAGTGGATTTTAAATGTTCTCACCACAAAGAAATGATAGATAGCTAAGGTGATAGATATGTTAATTAGCCTTATTTGATCATTCCACAATGTACAGGCGTATCAAAATATCATAATAACAACCTACAAATATATACAATTATTATTTATCAGTCTTTAAAAACAAAACCTTTTTTAAAAAAAGGTTAGGATAATGAACACTGTATTCATAAAATTATTCCTGGATCCAGAGCAACTTAAAAAATTTTTATATGGAGAAATAATATAAACTAGTGTAGACTGTAGTTATTAATACAGCCTTTCCCAACTTGCCAGAAAGTATTTATTTAGAAAAAAGGGGGAAATAAAACATCACACCATCACCAAAATGTGTTACTGACAGAATCCAGAAACTATTTCTGCCATCAGTGAAGGAAGAAATACTCTGTTTTGTTCAGCATTACATATAACCAGTACCTACCAAAGTGCCTGACACACAGTAAGAACTCAATAAGTACCAGATGAAAGAATGAATCAATAAATTAAGGTACTCCAAGCCAATTGAACAGAAAAGAAAAATACCCACCAATTTACCCTGTGAGAGAGGGAGCAAGCCACATGCAAGTAAGTGAAAAGATCTTAGCTACTTTCTCACAATCTATTTTCTTCTGGTTCAGAAACATACTAACAGCAAGCTATGTACTGAGAGAAAACCATACTGCTGTTTCTTTATTGTATGGGTGCTATTTTTGAGATAGCAGCCAGTGTTATTTCCTGTTGCCCCTTTCACCTCCATTACTACTGTTTCTTGACCTCCTCAGAGACTAAATTTCCAAGATGAAAACTTGGCAAGAAGTAGAGAAGGGTTGGTAGCAGTGAACCGCATTCTGAGAGAGAGAAAACTCATGTAAAACACTGTCTATGGGACAGATATTAATGACCTCAACTAGCAGTGAGTAATGTGAGACTGTTTTCTACATACTCACCTGTTCAGAATAACACACAACCAGACAATGTAGAAGAAAACCCCATTAAAGACCCTGGAAACTGAGCTCAAAGAGGTATGTGAGAACTTGTACATAAAGATGACCTAATTAGCCCCCAAAATGAAGAAAATGTGGAGCTATGGACAATCTACATTCATTGTTTTCTGGCACTCCAGAGGAACAGCATTCTGATGATGCAAAGAGAAGAAAGTCATCTAAAAAAAATAGGAATCATGAACAAAATTTCAGAAAACTACTTGGAACCAGTAGAATGCAAGAAGGTTTCTTATCTTTGAAATAGAAAGTTAGAGGACAGACCAAAATGAAAAGATTAAAAATTAAGAATTAAAATCACACCAGGAGAAACAAGGGTAAAAATAACTATGACAAACGTAGTTCAGTGATACAGAATATAAACTTTAGAAGATATCCTAGAATATAGAGTAAAAAAATAGAGATGAAAACTATTAGAAATATAATGAAATTGGAGTACAGAGAAAGGAATTCGAAGCTAAAAAAGTACAGTTGTTTCTAAGTTAAAATAAGAAATAGAGAGAGTCAATAAGAAAAGAAAAAGCTGAGGAAAATTTTCTTGAATTAAAAATCTTCGACTTTTGGATCATCTAATGTCAAGCAGTATCAATGAAGAAAGCACTATATCTGAAAATACTTAGCTAAATCTTCTTTACATGAATAAAGCAAAACATCTAAAACATACAAGTAGAAAAACCAAAATGCCTGCAGGAAAAAAATGTAATACAGATTGACTATTGATTTCTTCGCAAAATTAAATGATAAAAAACAACGAAGTTTCAGAGTTTTATGAGAGAAACCTGAGTGTCAAAAAGTTTATACTTGGTCAATTTTTAAAAATGTTTGACAGCCCACAAATACATTACTAAACATAGGAGAGCTCAGAAAATATATTTCCATATATATTCCTTGAAAGAACTTCTTGAGTAAATGATCCAGTTGAGCATCCCACCCCCCCAAATAAAAATTAGAAGCTAAAAAATGTAAAAGCAATTATATAAAAAAAATCTGTTAAGACCATTGAATACCGTTAAAAATAAAGATAGATCTAAATAATATAAATAACTGAGGCCCCAACCCACAATTATTATCCAAGTAACTGCATAGGTAGGGGAGATAAATGAAGTATACAAAATTCTCCATCTTACATAAGGAGGGGGAAATAAGAGATCTAAGTGATGACTTTGACTATTGTAGAAATGTGGATTAACAATTTTTGAACAACTTTAAAGTAACCAGCATAAAAATTAAAACACAATACAGACCGTACCAAGTCACTGGAGAAAAAAAAAAGCAAACACAACACTAAACAATAAAACAAAGGTAGGAAACCAAGAAAGGAGAACAACAAAAATACCAAACAACATAAGGTAAAATCAAATATATTGGTTATATATATAAATGGATTAAAGTTCCTTGTTAAAAGATAAAAGCCTCTCATAATGAGTTTAACATGGAAATTCATGTATGTGCTGCTTTAAAAATAACAATTAAAAAAAACACAAAGATTGAGCAAGCTTTGTCAGTCAATGACATACCTACATTTCTGAAGCCAAAGACCACTATGGTTCACTCACCTTGACTTCAGTGATGTAATACATTAATATTTCCCAGTATTAAACCACCTTTGTACTTCTGGGATAAACTGTTCAAGTCTGATTAACTATTTTTCTATATACGGTTTTTGTTTCTTGTGAGATTGGCCTGGCATTTTCTTTTTCTCTGTGATATTTGTTAGGTTTTGATATCATTATGCTTGATTTATAAAATAAACTGGAAAACTTTACAAGTTTTCTAATTACAAAATTTTCCATTTTCCAAGTTCTAATAATGTATGTGTGTGTAAAAAATTATCCATGTCTTTAAAATTTGGAAGAGTTCATATTAAAACATTTGGCTCTCAAGCTATTTTTGGAGCTAATTATACAACTTTTAGGTTACCTATAGTTGAAACTAGATATACTATTATATTGCAAAAAGTTTCATTTTATTTAGATTTCAAAGTTATCACCATTGAACATATTCTATTTTAATTCTTCACTTTTTTCTTTTCTTTTTTTTTTTTTTTCGTGTCCGGCAATGGATCACAACCCTCAGTGTCACGCCCGTACCGGACCTGGCCCGGCAACGGGATCGCAACCCTCGGTGTTGTGCCCGCACTTTGCTCAGCCAGTGAGCGGGAACCGGTCTGTATGTGGGATCCGAACCCTCGGCGGGAGCGCCGCTGCACTCCCAAGCGGCGCACTGTAGCAGTGCGCCACCAGGCCGGCCCATTCTTCACTTTTTTCTGGTTTAATAATGGAAGCATTTAAAACTAAATTTGCTTATGTTATACCACCACCCGCATGGATTAAAGAGTAACATCTTTTTAAAAAATCAATGCATAACAAAAACTATGCTAAAAACATTGGTGAATGTCTATCTGATGTGGGTAAAGAAACATTTTTTAGGTACAAACCCAACTGAACAAATAAAGGAACTAAAATTGACAACACAGTCTAAAATTTCTGAATACTGAAAAAATTAAAAAGCAAAACACCCTGAAAAAATAGCTGTCATATTTATGACAAAAGGTTAATATACAGGTCAACTAAAAAATACCAAAAACACAATAGAAACATGGGCAAAGAGACTAATTACATGAGAAACACATGATAAAATAAATACAAAAATATTCAACCTCCCTAGTTGACCTTCTTTAGTTAAAGAATTGCCAATTAACACATAAGACATTGTGGGTTTTTTTAAATTTAAAAAAAAGCTTTTATTATACCTCAAAGAAGATATAATAAAAGAAATACGGTCAGCTCTATTGTTAGAAATGTGAACTGGTATAATCTATCAGAAAAACAAGGAACAATGTATATCAAGAGGCTTCCAACTGTACAAACTTTTTGACCCACTTTTTATTCCTAGTAATTATTTGAGTAAATAAGGAGAGATGTTTGCAGGAACCAGAACATTCATGACAGTTCTTTTAATAATTCAAAGAAACCCTAGAAACTTAACCTATAATTAAAAAATATTGTTGAAAGCCCCTTTCTGTGAGATCTCTTATGGCTCCAACCATCTTAACCAGCAATATAACCTTAAGTTGAAAAATAAGTACCCTATTCTGCTGCTATACTGAATATTTTAATTTACAATCTTGAAGGAATCCTCTCCTAACATAAAAAGAAAGGCAATGTTGTGGAGAAAAGGGAACCCTTGTGCACTGTTGGTGGGAGTGTAAATTGGTTACAGCCATTATGGAAAACATTATGGAAGTTCCTCAAAAACTTAAAAATAGAACTACCATATGACTCAGCAATTCCTCTTCTGGGTTGTCAGACAGACAGAGTTTAGACTAATAGTTCTCCAAGTATAGTCCTTGAACCAGTCCCATAAGAATCACCTGGGGGGGCTGGCCCGTGGCTCACTCGGGAGAGTGTGGTGCTGATAACACCAGGGCCATGGGTTTGGATCCCTGTATAGGGATGGCCGGTTGGCTCACTGGCTGAGCGTGGTGCTGACGGCACCACGTCAGGGGTTAAGATCCCCTAACCGGTCATCTTTAAAAAAAAAAAAGAATCACCTGGGAACTTGTTAGCAATGCACATTCTTACTGAATCAGAAATTCTGGGGGCAGAGCCCAGAAATCTGGGGTTTGAAAAAGTCTTCCAGGTAATTCTAACACTCACTAAAATTTATGAACCACTGATTTAGGCTACATAATGTGTAGAACTATGAGCTATTGGGAAGAAGCTACAGAGACAGGGAATTTGGGTTTAATATCAGAAAAACCTTATATTGATTCAAGCTATCTAAAAAAGAGTTAATGAGTTCTCTGTAATTGGAGTTAATCACACATAGCTGTTCAATTTGGCAAAAATGTTATAGAAAGGGTTCAAACATTTGATGACCAATTAAATTGGAAGCTATTTTTATGTTCTCCACAAGCTTACTATCAGCATCATATTGTCTCCCAAAGGAGACATCTCAAATTCAGTGTTCAAAAATCAAACTGACCATGTTTCCCTACAAACTAACCTGCCCAACTTATCATTCTAATTAATATCTTGAGTATCAAACCAGAAATCTAGGCAAAATTTTTGTTGACTCTCTCCTTCAGTCTCACATTCAATATATCACCAAGTTTTATCAATTCTTTGTTATTCTGCAACATGGCAGAGATTTAAAAATTTTTTGAGAAAGAAACTGCAAAAATATACCATCCAAAGAGTTCATTCCTAGTCAAGTAAGTTCAGAATATACTATCCACCCTAGCCCAGAAATTTATGTTGTATGTTAGAATATTAAAGGATCTAAGAAAAATCCTAGGGTAGAGAAAAAAATCTGTTTATCTTTAACCTAAAGTTTTCCAAATCATTCCATGGGCCACACAGTCCTATCAGAGAAAATCTGGAGTTTCTTTTTCACACTCTGAAAAATATATCATTTTTTTCAAATGTGTGGCAGAGATAATTCCCAGGCTACAAATAATACTTAAGTATTTCCCATGTGCCTAGCACTTTAGTTGTGTGGTTAAACAGAAGGCATCAAGAAGCTTGTGAAGTAGTCAAAATATACACTGGCATAGATCACAAGGCTAAAAATTATTACAACCAGGACTAAAATGCAATTTCTGACTTCTAATAATGTGCTCTTTCCACTACAGCATACCATCCCATTTTCTGATGCCCAAATCTACTTTTATTCTGTGATCTTAGTTCCTTTTCATTGTTTAGAATTCTAGAATCCTCTGCCACCTGGAGCTATTTTGTATTAAAATAAAAAGAAAATTTGGGATGTTGTTCCTATTCAAAAGTAGTTAGTACAATCATTAAGAACAGGAAACACTTCAGTGCTTCACATATTTTCTGAAATCTAGATGGGCACATTAGGCTACGCAGAGCAAAATGCACTACTGGATTTACGTGTAACACAGTATATATGCTAATAACAAAAACAAAAATATGCCTTTTTATTAAAATGTATTCTGGGTAATTTAAGTCACACAAGCATTTGGGATTTTTTTTTTCTTTGCAGCTGGCCAGTATGGGTATCCAAACCCTTGACCTTGGTGTTACAAGGCTGGGATTTTTGATTTTTTTAATCACAGCATACAAATGATAGAAAAATTTTTTAAAAGGCAAGCACAGTTCTCAAACATATCACCTGTTCAAAGAATTAAATCATGGTTGTATATATGTAAGCATATAAAATTATTTGAGTATTACTTGAATGTATTTTAAAGAACAGAGTAAATATAAACAACAATAAAAAGTGGACACTAATTCATTACAGAAGCAGAGGTCTCAAATATGAAGAATTTTCAAGATACTTCATTTACTAGGTGGCTATACCCTAGGCAAATAAAGATATTGAGGTATAGCTCTATTTCAAATATTAAATAACTTAAGGGAAAAAATAGCATGAATCAGGAGATTCAATGACGGGAAATGTATAGAGTAGGAATGGTCAGGATAATGAGGTGGTAAGGACCACAGAGTCAGAGTCTCAGGACTGTGAGGTGCCACTCAGCAGAACAGACAAAACGGTTTTTACGCCTTACCCACAGAAAGTTTCCAAGTCCCTTTAACTACCACTGCCCTCATGTCTCATTTCCTATCCTGTGACTTTAATGAGAAATGAAAGATTTCACAAGAAGAAACTGATACAAACTGTATTCTCAAGTTAGAATTAACTATTGTTAGGCTAGGTTTACACTCAACTAAAATGGACATATGTGATCACATAGGACAGATTATACATGTCTCATTCATAAAACTAAAAAAGACCTGAATAGATGTACAGAATGTGAATCACTTCAGTCATCTTTCATTTATTGAGAACTTGTTATGTTTAAGAAACTAAGCTAAATGCTGGGTAAACAGGTAAAAAAAAATACTGTACAATGATATAAATCAAATTAAAACCTGGCCACCAAACACTTCTTTAATTTTTTTTAATTGGGTTAGGCTGTTACTATTGTAATTATAAATAGTAATGAAAAAATGTTCTTCTTTCTGGTGCTTAATCAACAGCATAGATCTAAAATTATCAGTTTATAGTGTGTGTGAACTATTCAAGTTAACTCTGCTGACCTTATAACAAATATTTTACCACCAACAAAAACAGAAAATCGTTTTTAGAGGTTGAATATGATGTAAGTTAAACTTCAAGGTGCTTTAATAACGACTACTAGTATAACTGAAGGCACTGGTGTAAGTAAAGTGGTACTTAAGAAAAAAATGGAATACTGGTCTATATTTCACGCAATTCCACTATAAAATAAAAACACACACATCAGTGACAACAGATTAAGTAAAATAAGAAAAAACTGAATGTTCTACAACTTTATTGTTAAAACCTAAATGAATGTTACCATTTGAAGACTGGAATATGATTTACACTTACACATTTCTGTAAATAACACAAAACTAAAATGCACACATCCCTCATAAAAACAAGAAATTGAAAGAATTACTTTTGCTGTATAAATCCTCAATACTCAGTTCCTACAGGCAACTTCGCAATCACTTACGTAAGTCTGACTCTAAAATAAGGTTGTTTTAAAAGGGGGAAATCCATACCTTTAAAATTAGCTAAAAGTATACACCAAGTATCTAACAGAACTGTAGGGTAATCAGGTCAGCCACAGGCACAAGCAGTGTGCACAGCCTTTACTCACACAGGAAAATCTAACTAGTGATATAAAATCCGTTATGGACTCCACAAAGGCATCAAACTTACCTCTGTACAATGAGTTTTGATCTGCCACATTTAGTAGAACAGAAATTATCACCCAGGTCCACAAACTTTAATTGTAGTTAAATTGAATGAGACATGGGTTGTTGTTTATTCCATTTAGGTTAAAATCTGATCCAGCATAAATAGCTGTGACTTTTACTTGGGTAGCCCTTGTTGAATAAGTGTTAAAAAAAAAAAAAAAAAGGCATTTGCCATTATAACAGCATAAAAACTAACGCCTTAAAGTGTTACCTACTCAGGCCTTTTAACAAATTTGTTAACACTATTAGTTATATTACTCCACCTTTCTCTTAGTGTGAACTGGTATCAATTATTTAGCCAATCTTATTATGTTATTAAAATACCTGCTGATTAAACATGAACCAAAGTGTCACTTAAAAGAAATGTAAAATAAATAGTACCACTGAACTGCAACACTCCAAAAATATCTAAAAATAAAACATTATTTTGGGAAATGACATTACACACTTCAAAAGAAAGTTGCTCTAATATTAAAATATCAGACAGGACTTATTTTTATGATGGCTTTTTAAAGGTGCATATTTGGTCCTGCATTTCAGAATTATTTTTTAAAGTCTGTTAAAATACATTTTTTTTTAACAAAAAGAAAATAGTCGTTACTAACAAAGGAAGGCGATTTAAAGGGGAAAGAAAATCCTAAATATATAATATATTGAATAGCTGACAGAAAATAATTCTTAATTTTATGGTATCCAATATAACCCTCAACAAATTCTATCATAAAATTTAACAATTTGATGAAACCACCACTTTCAGTTTCTTCAAGTAAAACCTCCCTTTTTTTAAAAAAAAAAAAAAGCTGAACACAAGAGAAGCAAATTCAAAAATATACAAATAACTATATTGTTTATCTCTTACCCAGCAAGGTAAGAAACAACCTTTTAATACTTTAATTTTGTGAGTATTAAACAACTAGTGTGAAAAACAAGCTGCATGTAAACTATTTCTACTGCCTGAGCTTCAATGACTAGCTGAGGCAACCTGTTATAGGAGGTGTTAATTGGCAATAGGAGTACAAGTCAGAATCACGTTCCCCATCGTCCTAACCCAGCAAGGCTAGGTCATTAAAGTGGAAATGAATTCTTTCATGTCGACTTAACCCTTTCAGTGCAAGATTTCAGCTGTTTTCTCTCAATTAATTTAAAAAACTTGTTACTTTTTAGAGTTAAAAAAGTGTTCCAAAAAAAAGGGGGGGGGGGGAGGTCCCTTGGCTGACAGTTCCAACAACTGTATTATTCAGAAGAGAAGAGAGCAAGTTAATTGCAATGTAATACTGCAACTCCCCCCTCTGAAAAACATATAAACTAATTGTATTTGCTTATTTTAACACTGGAAAGAAGATATAGAATTTAGTGTTTAGAAATAGCTCAGAACCATTTAGCCACATAGGGTTTCAATTTACATTTCTGTTTGAGTAGCCAACAACTGTCCCATTAATCATCTTAACCTTGGGATAGAGTAGTAGTAATTTTTTTTTCCTCATGATGTCCATGCAAGAATTCTCAATATAAAAATGTTTTGAAATATGTTTGAGTTAAAACACCCTTCTAAGTATGTTTCATTATTCTGATAAGGTGCACAATCACAGCATATCTTGATGAATGGTTGCCAAAAAAAGCCAAAATTCCTTTTATGGCATGATCTCAGAGGTTTCCAGATGGCACATTAATTCTTTATTTAAAAAAAAAAAAAAAAGACAAATAGAAGAAAAGAAAATAAGAATGGAAATGTCAAAATAATGATGCATTGCTTTTCAAATGCTACATCTATAAATACTGATATTTCCATATATTTTAAGCATTATAGGAATCTAAACTCGATCATATTCTAAATATTACCATTAAAAATTAACGTACTATACTGCATTTTTCATCTGAGTAATCTTGAAAGTATTAACTTTAATAAAAGCTCACAATATCAGAGGAAAAACTAAACATTAAAAAACCTATCATACCTAAAACTATAAATAATTCCCAACATGACAGTGGAGACATGATATCAACCACTGTTGAAATTTAGCTGAGTAACTACAATCATCAATTAGGTTTATTTTTTAGAAACTTGATTAGCAAGGGCTGAGATGATGAGAAATACACTGGTTCAAGGATGTCAGAAAATGGGAATTTTACTACATTCCCACACCATACTCTATATCCCTTTCCTTACCTCATCCACCTCCTTCTCTCAAGACCTCCAATTGTTTGGCAAACTCAGTTCCTGCCTCTCTGAAAATTTTCTTTCCCTAGGCCAACTGAGCTCCTCCAATATAGCAAACCTAAGTGGCCACTCTAGAACCAATATTTTAAGGATACAAAAATTTCAATGGGCTGTGCGGCAAGGCAACGTAATAGCAGCAGAAAGGGGGAAATGACATCATTACCTGGTTATAAAGAGACGTAATCAAAGTAACATAAGGGCTTGAATTAACATAAATGGATTGAATTATGTCCCCACAAAACTATTGAAGCTTGAATTATGTCCCCAAGTTTTATGTATTAGAAACTTAGCCCCCACTGTGACTGTTAAGAGGGTGGGAAATTCTATTATGGTAATTGAAAGGTGGAGCCTTGATGAGGTGATTGGATTGTAGGACCATGCTCAAGTAAATGGATTAAAAATGGTGGTCAGGGGCGTGGTTCTGAGGGCTCTAAAAGGAGAGTCTGTTTCTCTCTCTCTCTGCTCTCTCTGCTCTCTCTGCTTCCACCATCTTGCAATGTGAGGCCCCTGGGTCACTGTCACCATCACCAGATAGACTTTGGACTTCCCAGCCTCAGAAACTATAAGCAATAAATTTTGTTTTTCTTATAAATTACCCAGTCTCAGATATTTCTGTTATAGCAACACAAAACAGACTACTACAACTGTGACATTTCTTTCCCTTTAAGACTACCATTGATATTCACTTTGAAACAATTTTCACCTACTTAAAAATGTGTGTGTATGTATGTGTGAAATATGCTGTGAGCACCAATCGCTCTAGATATCTATGAACTCTGTCTCACCAGAACAGGGACTGACTGTCCCCGACTCTGGGTGACTATCACTCGGTTCCATTGCAATGAGAAAGGAGCAAGCATAATGCTTGACTACCTTTTTTATAAAGAAGCATCATTCACAAGATCAGTTCAAAGTTCAGAAACCAGAAGATAACTACAAACACTTAGGATAGCAAAAACATGCTGTCATTTATGACTAAAAATAGGGGCTCAGAATCAAGCTGACCCTGAATGTCCAACAGAACATTAATGTATCAGAATTATTCTAAAATAGACCTTACAACTAGCTTTAGAGTTCTTATAGTCACCAGTGGCCATTTCTTAAAATACTATTCAACTATAGCATTACGTATTTAAATGACAAAACATGTAGAATACAATCAGCCACAAATGAATTGGTTATTTCAGGAGGTACCACAATTTGTAATTCATTAATTAGCCCATCTTCTAAATTATACTATGCAAAGCCATACATGAAATATTACATATACATACATACACACATACAAAGAACACATATTTTTGTTTATTCACTCAACAACCACAAACTTCAGTACCCATATGCTATTCCTGACTACACAAAAGTAGGCAGGTCCCTGCCCTTCAAAGGTTTACAACACAGAAAGCAGGCCAGAAAGAAAATAATCTGGGGATTAAGTGCAAAAATAGAGGCATGTATAGGGAGCACAGAAGTCATAGCAACCTATTTCATAAAATCTTCCCTTACGCTAAGAATTGAAGAATATGTAGGCCTTTTCCAAGCAAAAAAAAAAGGGGGGGGGGAATGGGCAGGAGGGGAAAGGCATTCCAAGAAATGACACACTAAAAGATACAAAGACATGAAACAGCAATCACCCTGCACATTACCATTCAAAGTGTTTTAAACAATAAAATGGGCTGATTAAAGCATGGATTCCTAAGAAGTCAAACCTGAGTTAATACTGCTTCAATTTCAATGGGTGTTTTCTTGAGGATGTGACTTTTTTAAAAAGGTCATCTTTAAAAGTAGAAGTACATTTTCATATCCACATTTTTGCCTTTATGAAAAATATTCAACACTTAAGAATAGAAATCAAACACTTTGGAGTTCTCTGACATCCCTAAAAGAAAGACACAGTTATAAGGCAATACTTGAAGGATAAAATGATGTGTTCTTCCATACAAATGTTCTTAGGATGTAATGGGATTTCACTATTGTGATATAAATTATCGCTTTAGTTTATAGAGTTTGTACACTGTATTACATCTAACCCACAGTCTTGAAGCCAGGTTATTTCTCTTTAATATATATTTCTGAGAACAAAATATTCTTTCCAAGAGTAATATTATAAAAGGCTGATTATCTGACATCCAAGCAATGGGCACCACTGGAAGAGAAGACAGAGTTCAAGGCTGAGATTAGCTGGATCACTGATCAAAGGAGCTGAAGGTTAAATAGATGTTCGTGAGATCAGCTGCTGGAGCCACTAAGCAGCCATAAAAACAGGGCCCTGGAGGTGTTAACAAAGAATACTAGTAATCTTGCCTGCTTGTGTATATCTTGCTTTATATTTTTGTATTTTGCTTTATTCTTCAAACGGTATTTATCTCATCTAATGAAAGAAGAGAAAGACAAATGAACAATAAATAGGAAAAACAGAGCACCATACAGAGGAGAGGGAATCCAAAAATGGGTGAATGTGGGAATGGCTATCAGGAAAAAAGGGGGAAAACAGACTTGGGAAACCTTCTGTGTGGCACACTCTGACATGCTCTAAGTATAACAATTAGATGTGGTGTCAGTCTTTAAAATGTAGTGTAGAAGACAATACACAAGTAAATATAAAAATGAATATATGACTGTAATTAGGGTTTGGTACCAAATAATAGGAAAGAGAATAAGCCTTGGGGATATAAAAAAAGCAAGGCCCTATTTTCAAAGAGTGTCCCCAGAAAGCAAATAAGCAATGACCATGTAAGCCAGTGGTTCTTAACTTGATCTATACCTCACAATTGCACAGAGAGCTTATAAAATTCAGATGCCTAGGCCCACCCCCAGAGATTACGATTATTCTGTCATGAGGCTCAGGAATCTTTTTTTTATTTTTTAGCTCCCCAAGTGATTATTAAGTACAGCCAAGGTTGAGAACCACTGTTGTAAACTTACAAAGCAAAGGATTTCATTATTGTAAAGATAATGTAATGGCTGGGATGAGTTTGCCTGGCTGGCTGGCTACAAATTCCAGAGATCTAGGACCCATTGCCAAACACATCAAATTTTCTACTACTACAAGATTTTATTACAATTTCAACTCCGTGCAATAGAGGTTTTACAAAATGTCACAGAAGTACAAAGTAGGTGTACCACACCAACAAAACCGCATTCTGATGATTAACTATAAATGTATTTATGTGGACATGAAATCCTTCTATAACTCATTTTAACCAATTTTGTTTTTACTCTTATTGGAAATGATCTGAGACCTCCTTTCCTTTCTATTACCTTGATTAATCAAGACCAAATCTTACAAAATTCAAAGTTAAGTCAACACAGTTGTAATAATATTACATCTAGTCTGTCCGCAAATGTCTAGTTAGTCCCTGCCCAAAGAGGAACAATTTAAGACTATCCAAAACCATTAAAGTAGTCAGTTATTCACTCAAACATCATTACAATTAGTCTTAGTAGGACTAGTTCACTTCCTTCTCATTATAAATTACTGAAGTTCTTCATCCCAAATAGTATTGCCAGAAAAAAATACCTGATACCAAGTTAAATTTGAAATTCAGATAAATGACTATTTTTAGTAATACGTCCCACACGATATTTGAGACATACTTATACAATCATGCTTAACGATGGGGATAAATTCTAAGAAAGGCATCATTAGGCGATTTCGTCATGTGAACATCATAGAGTGTACTTACACATACCTAAATGGTATAGCATACTACACACCTAGGCCATTCGGTATATAGCCTGTTGCTCCTAAGCTACAAACCTGTTCACCATGTTACTGTACTGAATACTGTAGGCAATTACAACACATTGGTGAGTATTTGTGTGTCTAAACATATCTAAATACAGAAAAGGTACTGAGTTACACTACAATGGCACCAGGAGATAGGAATTTTTCAGCTCTACTGTAATCTTATGGGGCCACTGTAGGATATGTGGTCCATTAACAACAGTGGCCCCATAAGATTACAATGAAGCTGAAAATTCCTATCCCCAGGGCTGGCCTGTGGCTCACTCGGGAGAGTGTGGTGCTGATAACAGCAAGGCCACAGGTTTGGATCCTATATACGGATGGCCGGTTAGCTCAATGGGTGAGCGTGGTGCTGACAACACCAAGCCAAGGGTTAATATCCCCTTTACCGGTCATCTTAAAAAAAAAAATTCCTATCCCCCAGTGACATCACAGCCATTATAACATTATAGTGCAATTACTTTATTTTTTATAAATTTAATGTTGCCTAAGTGTACAGTGTTTACCAAGTCTACAGCAGTGCACAGTAATGACCCAGGCCTTCACATTCACTCACTACTCACTTACTGACTCACCCAGAGCAACTCCAGTCCTGCAAGCTCCAGTCATGGTAAGTACCCTATACAGATGTACCATTTCTTTAATCTTTTATACCATATTTTTACTGTGCCTTTTTTGATTTCTAGATGTGTTTAGACAAATACTTACATTGTGTTACAACTGCCTACAGTATTCAGTACAGTAACATGGTGCACAGGTTTGTAGCCTAGGAGCAACAGGCTATACCATATTGTCTAAGTGTATATAGTATGCTGTACCACCTAGGTTTGTGTAAGTACACTCTTATGTTTGCACAGCAACAAAATTGCCTAACAATTCATTTCTCAGAATTTATGCCACATGACTGTATTACTAAACATACCAATGCTTTTTTCAAATTCCGTTACCAGTTCTTTGTCTTTAAATAAGCACTAGTTTTAAGGCGAAAGCACCCTTGCCAAATGGACATTCACAATTCCCTCTTATGAAAAGAACACAGACTAAATTTACAACTTAATCATATATATACATATTTTCATTCTTGTTGAAAATTAGTATCTACTTTGAAATATCTTCTCTCTCCATATGCTAAAATAATCATTCATTAACTGACAAATACATCTTTTACTTTAGGCAGGAAAACATTCTCAGTTTCAGAGCACACCATACTTGTATACAAGTCCTGCTGGTCACTCCAATCTCTCCGCCTAGTCTAGCTGATAGTGGACCTTCCTCTATTGCATGAGCAGTGCTGCTTAGCTGCCCTGGATTTTCTCTGCTACAACTCTTCTCAACATGTCTTTAAGTCTCCATTAAGTCAAACACTCTGTAGGGCTTGGCATTCACCTGTTTGTAACTTTGCACAGCAAGTGGGTCAGTGCTCTGCATACTGTATCTGTTATCTGATGGAATATTTCAATAGAAAAGTCAAAAAGTTTAGAGAAGCCTACTGACATTGAAAGAATTCCACTCTAGAGAAAGATTACCAAACACACACAAAAAAGATGCTCAATAAATAACTCTTCAATTTCTTTATGAATAAGTGAAATTTAAGCTTTTATTTTTAACTCTATCTCACCCACAAACATGCCAAGCAGGCATTCTGTATTAGTCCATTTCTGTTGCTTATAATAAAATATCTGGAACCAGGTAAGTTATAAAGAAAACAAAACTGATTGCTTATAGTTTTGGAGGTTGGTAAGTCCAAAATTCAGGGAACCCATCTGGTGAGGGTCTTCTTTGGTGGTGGCCTTACAGCAATGCAGGGGTCTCACATGGCAGAAAACAGCACAGCAGAGAGAGAGAGACTTTCATGTGCTCTTCTTTTAAAGCCCTCAGAACTATGCCCCTGACCACCTTTATTAATCCATTCACTACATCATGATCCTACAGTCTAATCACCTCTTCAAGGCACCACCTTTCAATCACCGTAATAGGATTTCCCACCCTCAACAATTACAGTGGGAATTAAACTTCTAATATATGGATTTTGGGGGGGCACAATTCAATCAATCCATAGCATATTCTGATGCCTCTGTGAGCAAGGCACATATGAAAATGCCAAAGGCAATCCCTTGCAGGTGTGGTCTCCATTAAGAACTTTAGATCCCTTCTCTCAGAAGGATAAGTATACCCAAAAGGCAAAGTAAATGAGAGGCTAGAAAAAAGGGAACTATTAGGGCTCAAACCCTACTAAGAGAACAAGAGACTGAGATAGTAAACCAATTAGGCAGCAGACTGGGCACAGGGGCCATCTACTCAGAGAGCTGATCTGTCATAGGCCTAAGAGTAAAAAATTGCCTCTCTCTGAGTGAGAGAACAAAGGAGGCAAGTATGTGAGCAGTAGAGAGGAAGAAAGAGCCAGGTGTCAACCACCCACAAAGTGAACAATTGTTTTTCTCTAACCACTATTATTTATTTCTCTTAAAACTTATTATAAAATATTTAAGAAATACAAAAAGGTCTAATGAATAATACAATAAACTCACTACCCAGCTTATGAAACAGAACATTACTAAAGCAGTTGGGTTGAAGCTCCAGTGTCCTTTTTCCTAATTGATTGCATCTTTATACCAGATGTAGCCACTATTCTAATTTTGGTGATTATTATGCATTTCTTGATACTTTTACTACATAAGTACGCATGGGTAATATACAGTATTATTTTGAATATTTCAAGATTGTATATAAAAACAATCATATAGACTATATTATCCCTCTACTTGCTTTTTCCTTCATGTAAGTATGAATTAATCATGCTGATATGTGAAGATCACTCACTCATTATCATTGCTTTATAAAATTCCACTTTTAAGCACAATTATATACACATTCTCCTACTAATGGACAATGTGGTTGTTTTCAATATTTTTATATTATAAACTACGGACCAGCAAACTACAGCCTGTGGAAAAACCAGCTGACTGATTTCTTAAAAAATATTGGTGGGAAACAGCAGACCCATTCTTTTTTTTTTTTTTTTGGCAGCTGGCCAGTAACGGGGATTGAACCCTGGACCTTGGTGTCATCAATACCACACTCTAACCAACTGAGCTAACCAGCCAGTCATCATTTTTGTATTATATATAGTTGCTTTAACACTACAATGGTAGAGTGGAATTGAGTAGATGTGTCAGATTACATAACCCATAAAACTAAAATATTTACTATCTGGCCCTTTAAGAAAAAGATTACCAACCCCTGTTATAAACAATGCTGTTATGATTTCCTATAATTCATGTGGGAGACTTTCTCTAGGGAATATAATTAGGAAAAGACTTGCTAGGTTGTACGGTAGGCAAATCTTTATTGTTACTAGATTCTGCCAAGATATTTTCCAAGGCAGTTACATCTAACACTAGCTTATACATGTTTATAGACCATTTGTATTTCTTCTAATGTTCATATTTTTTACTCATTTTAAAATGAATGTCTTTGCTGTATTGATTTGTAAAACCCAGTATATATACTAACGCTTTGTGAATTATATGTTAGATATATCTTTCCCAATCCGTGGCTCACTGTTTTGTTTTTTACATTTCTTCATGCCTCAGTTGCATCTGAAATATTAGGATTATAAAAATAACCAAACTTCACAGTTTTATAAAGATTACATGACTTTACATATTTAAAGTACTTAGAAGAGTACCTGGGCTGCCTAGTTAGCTCAGTTGGTTACAGCATCGTGTTATAACACCAAGATCAAAGGTTCGGATCCCCTTACTGGCCAACTGCCAAAAGAAAAAAAAAAGTGTGTGTCTGGCACATAGTACTCCACTATTTTTTATGGTGTTTTAGAGGAAAATAAGCTTTAAATTTCAATGTAAATGAATCAATCTGTCCCTTTATTATTTGTGCTATCTTGTTTAAGAAATCCTGGTCTCTTGGGCCGGCCCGGTGGCGCACTGCTATAGTGCGCCGCTTGGGAAGCGCGGTGGCGCTCCTGCTGAGGGTTTGGATCCCACATACAGACCGGCCGCTCACTGGCTGAGCAAGGGGCGGGAGCAACACCGAGGGTTGCGATCCCGTGGCCGGTCCCGGTCCAGTACGGGCGCGACACTGAGGGTTGCGATCCGTTGCCGGTCACGAAAAAAGACAAAAAGGAAAAAAAAAAAAAAATCCTGGTCTCTATATTCAAGTATCCATAAAGCAATATAGGTCTCAATCTCAAATCGTTTATTCACTACCTCTGAATGCTAAAAAAGAATTAACAGCATTTTCTGTTAATTTGGTTTCAATTAACTATTCAATTTGAGCAGACTTTCTTAAAATCTATTTTAATATTGATCTCTCTAAAGTCCAAGTAGAAAAGAAAACTCCATCAAAATATCTATTCCAACACAAATTTTTCCCATTAAAAAGTAAATAAAAGGGACATCTCCAAGACAGAGAAACAGGGATTAAATTTACATTTCCACCTGAAACAAACAAAAAACATACAAAACTATAAGAAAGAATAGTTTGTAAGACACTGTGATCAAGTAAAAATAACTGGGGAACAAGTGAGGTGAACCCTACTACTACCCTAGCCTTCTGCCTTGAAACAATTTCTAAGCTGCAGTGCAGCAGGGAGGAACCCAGGCAGACATCAGTGAGCTCCTCGAATTGAGGCAGAGGTGACAGAAGTGAGAGATTACTGGGAGAACAAACAGCTAGAATTATCTGAACAGAGTAATTCTATCAATAAAGCAACATGTTGCAAAGAGAGAAGACCCTAAAGATCTTCAGACGGTTCTCCTTGCGTACTCAACTGATAGGTATATGTATGAGGGTACTTCACAAATTCATGGAAAGATTCGTATTATCTTTCATTCTATTTTTCCATGAACTTTTTGAAGTTCCCTAGTATGTGAGGAAATTTCCCAAGCCTGGGATAATAATTACCCAAAAGGATGACAGGGAAGAGTACCTACCTCCCACACAGCACTGGAAACAGTGCCTGTTCCCACCAAACAAACTAGAAAATTTGAACATTCACAAGGCATTGATTAAAGTAGACATAAAGGTCTTGCCTAAATAATGGGAAATAATGAGCCCTAGACAAGGCACTGTTCCAGTCTCACCTAACAGATAGTAAACACACAATCAGAAAGAATCAAACAGCACCCCATAGCAAATATCAAGAATGTTCATAAGAATAAAAAATAGCCAGCATACAAAGTAAAATTCACAATGTCAGACATCTAGTAAAAAATTACCAGCATACAAAGAAGCAAGAAAGTATGACCCACAGCAAGGAGATGAATCAATCAGTTGAAACCAAGAACTGACACATGTTAAAATTAGAAAAGACATTAAAAAGTTATTAAAACTGTCAAAAAGTTAATCAGAGACATGGAAAAAATAAAAATGACCCGAATCAAACTTCTTGAAATGAAAACTAGAATATATCACTGGCAATAGGATAAAGCAGGTGATGAACTGAGAGAGGTGTGGTAGAACTTTATCTCTAGGGTATCAAAGATTGGCCAGAAAAAAACAAAAAAATACTTTAAGATAAAAAAGCAAAAGAAAGAAGTGAATGAACTTGAAGACATAGCAATAGAAAATAAAACACATAGAGCAAAAAGACTAAAGGAAAAAATGAACAGAGCCATCTATAACTATAAGCAAAAAAATATATATCTTTGGGGTCTCCGAAAGGGAGGTGGAGAGGGTGAAAAAATATTTAAGAAGTAATGACTAAGATTTGTCCAAATTTGATGAAAATAATAAACCTACAGAAATAGGAAGCTCAATGAACCAAACACACAAGAAACATGAAGAAACTACAGTCATGTGTTGCTTAACAATGAGGATATGTTCTAAGAAATGTGTCATTAGGCAATTTTGTCATCGTGCAAACATCAGAATGTACTTACACTAGATGTAATTACTAGTGCACTTAAACCTAGATGGTATAGTCTACTACACATCTAGATTAAAATAGGTGCAAAGAGAGAAAACCCTAGAGATCTTCATAGAGTTCTCCTTGAGTATTCAGCTGATAGGTGTATATAATGGCTATATATAATGGCTATAATCTTATGGGAACACTGTAGTATATGCAGTCACTTGCTAACCAAAAAGTGATTATGTGGCACATGACTGTACATCAACATATATCATAAACAAAAAACAACGATAAAGAGAAAAATCTTAATGCATTATATAACAATAAGTATAGATAAAGAGATCAACAGAACAGAATTGAAAGTTCAGATATAAATCCTAACATTCATGGTCAATTGATCTTTGACAAAGGGACCAAAGCAATTCAATGAGAAAAGAACAGTCTTTTTAACAAATGGTGCTGAGAAAATGAATACCTACATGCAAAAGCATCAATTTGGACTCCCACCTCACACCATGTACAAAGTAGATCACAGAACTAAACATAGGAGCTGAAACTATAAAACACAGAGGAGTAAATTTTCATGAACTTGAGTTAAACAATGATTTCTTAGTATGATATCAAAAGCAGAAGTCATAAAAGAGAAGACTGACACATTGGACTTCATCAAAATTAAACACTTTGTGCTTCAAAGGTCACCATCAAGAAAGCGAAAGGATAAGCCACAGATTGAGAAAAAATATTTATAAATCATATAAGGGGGCTTGTCTACACAACAGATAAAGAATACAACTCAATAATAAAAAGAAAATTAGCCTAATTTTTTAAATGGGCAGCAGATCCACATTACAAAAAATGTTATATCCATCAGGAAGAAGGAAAATTACACCAAATAGAAATATGGATCTACGCAAAGAAAAGAACACTGGAAATTATACCTGCATAGGTAAATATGATTTTTTTTAGAATTTAAACACTTTTAAAAGACAATAGACTGCCATGGAAAATAATATGACAGTTTCTCATAAAATTAAAAATAGAATTACCATATATTACGAACTAAATGTTTCTGTGCCCTCACCCCATTCATACTGAAATCCTACCCCCCAATGTGATGGTATTAGGTGAGGTCTTTGAGAGGCAAGTAGGTCATGAGGGTGGAACCTTTGTGAATGGGATTAGCACCCTTATGAAAAGGACCAAAGAGCTCTCTAGTTCTCTTTCTGCCATGTGAGTATACAAGAACTCAGCAGTCTACAACCAGAAGAGGGCCCTTACTGAGAACCCAAGTATGCTGGCACTCTGATCTCAGACTTCCATCTTCCAGAACTGTGAGAAATTAATGTTTGTTGCTTAAGCCACCCAAACTGTTGTAATTTGTCAGAGCAGCTCAAACCGACTAAGACACTATATAATCCAGCAATTCCACTTCTGAGTATATACCCAAAAGAACTAAAAGCAGAGGCTCGAAGAGATACTTCTACACCAATGTTCATAACAGCATTATTAACAATAGCCAAAAGGTGCAAAAAATCCAACTGTTCATAGATGGATGAACGGATGAACAAAACGTAGCATATACAAACAATGGAATATTATTCGGCCTTAAAAATGATTAAAATGGTAAATTTTATGTTATGCATATTTTGCCACAATAAAAAAGGCAATAATAATATATATTAAAGTATGAAGTTACAACAACAGCACAAAGGTCTAGAGGGGAGATATGAAGTATATTATTGTAACATTCATATACTATAAGTGAAACAGTACAGTAACACTTGAAGGTACACTACAGTAAATTAAAGATTTATACTATAAACCCTAAAGCAAACAATAAGTTAACAAAACAGGTTGTAGCTAAAAATCCAACATGGATATAGTCACCACCAAGAAGAAGGCCCTCACCAGATGTGTTCCCTGGGCCTTGGACTTCCCAGCCTCCAAAACTGACGAAGTCCTCTGGGTGAATCTGTAGGAAGGTTTTTCCAAATATAGGAAGCAGCCTGAGAGATGTTTCATTATTAGTTGCAGAAAAACTGGATGGTGTCAACAATCAGAAGGTTAGCAAATACACAGAAAAGGAAATGGATCACAACCCTCGAAACTGAAGGTGAATTGCAGCTGCTCTCCTTCTGCCCACCTCAAAGTTGTGTTGACATGCCAGTCTGCCTAGAGTTCAGATCAGCCTTCTCACTCAGGAGAAAGACTTAATGTTGATGAGATCATCCACAACTGAAACAAAATCTCATATAAAGTACATGATCATTTATCTAATCCATACACGTGAATATAAATGGAGAACCAAAGATCGTCAGCTACATGAAGGAAAGCCAACACTATGAAAGAGAAAGATAAAGACTTTCTTGATAATTTGTATCAATTATGTTGTCATAACACTTATATAGTGATTACTATGTTCTAGACCCTAAATAAAACTCCTCAGTTTACAATAAAACAAACTTTGAAAAAGTTCAATTTAGAATCTTCAGAAAGATTTCAAGAAGCTATTGTCTCAATTTCCCTTATCTGTAAAATAGAGTTGTTAGAGTATTAAATCAATTAATAGATGGAAGCACTTAGAAAAGGTGCTCACATGGTTATATCAAAAGAGCAACTCTCATTCAGAATTTAGATAAAAATCATTTCCTTGGAAAATTATCCTTATATTATCTGTACCACTGAGTCCAATCAGTAGACAGACATGACACAGTACTTTAAACAAGGGAAGTTTCATTATGAAGAATTATTAAGCAATGAGAGGAGAGTAACTAAAGGATGCAATGAGAAAGCTAAAGGTGTTCTAGGCCTAAGAAAGAGTAACCAAGGAAAGACAAACTTGGAAGGGAGCATCCCATGGCTCAGGTTCAGACCTCATTGGAAATTGGAGGAGGAATGATTATAGTCCACTGGATGGCACAGAAGTTCATTAATCTGCCAAAACCAGATCTAATCCCCAGTCAGTAGGCAAGCAAGAAGCACCCCTTCAAGGTGCAAGTCAACTGCAGCTGGTGGGCAGATATGCAGAACAAGTTCATGTACTGGTAATGACAAGAGGAGTGTGCAGCATTCACACTGGGAGGACTGTAAAAAGGGGGTTATCAGCTGGTCTGGGACTGCAAGGTCGTCAAGCAACCACAAGTTCTGGGCACATGGCAGGAGCTATCACCAGTTGTCCTCACACTTGCACTGCTGACCAAGGGTACAGCAGCCAGAACCACAGGAGAAGCCCTCTTCCTCCTGTAACATCACTCTGTTGCCCTCTACTGAGAAGTTTTAGCATTTTGCTCACTTAAAGGAATCCCATCCATTAGCACAGAGCAGGTATCAAAGAATAAATCTGAAGCCAAGGCAAGGAATTGATAACTGTAACAGAATCTAAGAAATTACTTTGGAAAAGAATTGTATGACTGAAAATCAGCTGCCTTCTTGTCCCTGGAGTAATGCAATGAAGTAATTATTAAATGTTCAGCACTATTTAAAAAAATGTAAATGAGCTAAATATCGCAATTAAAAAGCTGAGATATCAGACTTGATTAAAAAAAAAGAAAACAGAAAACAAGATCTCAAGATCTACCTATACACTGCCAACAAGAAATGCATTTCAAACTAGGTTAAATAAAGATACAAACAGGTCAATGTGAAAAGACAGGAAAAGATATTCCACACTAACACTAATCAAAAGAAAGCTGGAGTGCCTATATTAATATCAAACAACTTAAAAGCAAAGAATATTACAAGGAATAAAGGTCATTCTATAATGATAAAGGAGTCAAACTAATCATTTCAATAGACACAGAAAAAGCATTTAACAAAATCCAACATCCATTCCTGATGAATAATCTCAACACAGTAGTGGTAGGGAATTTCTTCAACCAAATAAAGAGCATCTATAATAAACATACAGCTAATAATCATGCTTGATGGTAAAAGAATGAATGCTTCTCCCTAAGATCAGGAACAAGACAGAATGTCCATTTTTACTACTTCTATTCAACATTTTTACTAAAGCTTCTAGTCAGTTCAATAAGGCAAGAAATAAAGGGCATCCAGATTGGAAAGAAAGAAGTAAAACTCTGTATTCACAGACGACATAATTACTGAAATAGAAACTGCACTTACAATAACATCAAAAATACGAAATACTTAGACATAAATTTGACAGAATGTGAAAATCCTGTACACAGAAAACTACAAAAAGTTGCTGAGAAAAATTAAAAATAAACCTAAATAAATGGAGAAATATAACATGTTCATGGATCAGAAGCCTCAACACCGTTAATATACCAATTCTCCCCAAACTGATCTGTAGATTTGATATGCCATTGATCAAAACCCCAGGTCTTCTGTAGAAATTAACAAACTTGATTCTACAATTTATATGAAGACACAAGGGACCTAGAATGGTCAAAACAATGCTGAAAAAAAGAACAGTCAGAGGATGAATACATCCTGATTTCAACACTTACTATAGAGCTACAGTACTCAAGAGACAGCAGTAGTGGCTTAAAAGATAGACAGATAATGAAACAGAATAGAGATCCCGGAAATAGAGTCATACATACAGGGACACCTGATTTTCAACACAGGTGCAAATGCAAAGGTAGCAAGAAGACAAGTCTTTTTAATAGTGCTGTAACACCTGGATATCCACAGGCAAAAAAAAAAAACTTAAAAACTAAACATGATCCATACTTTGCACCATATGTGAAAAAATTATTCCAAAATGGACCACAGACATAAATCTAAAATTTAAAGCTATAAAACTTCTAGAAGAAAATACAGGAGAATAACTTAGTGATTAAGAATATAAAAATCACCTGAGATCAAGGAATCACTTTGCACACTTCTTCAATATAATTCTAAGGGTTTTGTTTCCAGTAACATCATTGAAAAAACTAAGAAAACAATTACATCTAAACTCATAATATGCTTTCATAATCCATATAATTTTAGGACCTACAGCTGCTTCTAAATAGTATCAGCATTTTCATTTTCCTGTTTTCCACCAATACGCCTTGAATTGTTCAAATACAGAAATGTTGTATTAAGACAGCAACTCTGCTTAAATTTAATTATTGGATGACTGGCAAGGCACCATGTAAAGTTTAAAATGTATAGTTTTGCCAGTTGATACAGAAAAGCTCTAAAATGGCATATGAAAAGTAATTTACAGATGGCTATATACAGTTCAGAGAAGCCAAAAGAATAAAAGGTGGAGACTGTCTGTACTTGTAAACCTAAAATGGGCTAAGCAAAGCTATTCTGAATGATCTCCAACAATTCAACATTAAACATAGGCCTCTGGGCTTGTTACAATCTTATCATTAACAAAATAACAGTAAGGTTTCATCTCCCTCTCCTAATTTGAGTTCCTAACACCATTCAAGAGTTCTAGTATATACATATTACTCATAAAAATATAATCCTTCAAAATAGATATTACTAAGCCTATTTTACAAATGATGGAAGTTCGGGCTCAAAGTTTTTCAAAAATGTGAATGTGTCCAAGGTGACCAAGGTAAATGGTGAAGCCTAAATTCAAAGCCCGACACTGTACTCTTTCTACCACATCAGGCAAAACCTATGCTGATTAAACACAGTAATTCTATAAACTACTGGACATTTTTGATGAAGAGAGGGAACAAACACACAAACCTTTGAGAACAAAAAAGACATAGTAGCCAGGTACTCAAAAACAAATTACATTTGAATCGATACTTCTCTCATTGGGAGATTGTCCATTTGGGGAAATTGAAAGCCTAGGGATGATGCTACTATATGAAAATCTACTCGGGAAGAATTATAGAAACTTGATCCCAAACTATCAGCTTTCCTGCACATTTATGTTCCATTCTCATTCTCTCTTCCTCTCCCATGAATCTCAGCCACTGTTTAGATCTAGCCTAGCTCCAGAGCCCTGGCTTTTCACCACTGCCCAATATACATTGCCTTTCACAGTGAGTTTGTCAGGTCAGAGATCTGTGCCAGGCCGAAGGCCAAGCCGGTATCCACAAAGTGAGAAGAACCATAATTTGTCCCCATACAGACTAGTGAACAGAAAGACTATCAGAATTTCAGGAACCTGAATTTATGGGAAAAGAAGAAAAGCATCGTACCATCCTACCACAGAGGAATTTAATTCAGAGACTCTAATATCTAATTATATCCACAGGCATGTGAGGAAGTCAACTCACCAGGGAAAACTTCCTACAAAATATAAGGCCAAGCAAGGAAGATATAGGACAGTGAGCAAACATATACACAATTACTTCTAAAGATTTATATTTCCAAGTTATTAAACAAATTTTAAAATGTAATAATCCGCCGCGTGGGAAGCGCGGCGGTGCTCCCGCCGAGGGTTCGGATCCCACATACAGACCGGCCACTCACTGGCTGAGCGAGGTGCGGGAGCAACACCGAGGGTTGCGATCCCATAGCCGGTCCCGGTCCGGTACGGGCGCGACACTGAGGGTTGCGATCCGTTGCCGGTCACGAAAAAAGAGACAAAAAGGAAAAAAAAAAAAATGTAATAATCACCAAAAGTTAAGTCCTTAAAAAACGTATAGGACAGATACCAAAGTAATTTCACTCAGTGCTACATGTAGAAGTCTCAACACTTAAGTGGCCTTAGGCTACTATACCGTTATTTAAAGGAGTGAGACATTTGAAAACTGAGTTTATATTAACAGAGAAGTGCAAAGAAACTTGTCAGAGTGTGCCAGCTCCATGGCCCACAGCAATGAACACTGCCGCCTATGCCACTCAGATCACCAACCAGCATCACTGTGAAGGCCATGAAAGAAGCTGTTACCACTTTGGTTTAATCCCAGCACAGGCCAGAGCAGCAGATTAAACAGAACTTTACATCAGTGGCAGGTCTCCCCAGCTCTCTTGATGCCACAGAATTCATAAATGGGATCAGTATGTTCTAAAAAAACATGGTACTGCAAAAAGAAAAAAAGGTTCCACAGCATCGAGCAGTGTAATACTTGAAACCTCATCATCAAAGTGACAGTTTTCAAGTGCCATTTATGATGCCCTAGTCTGGAAACATCCCAGCTAACCCATCTGATCAACAATTTCACAGATGGAAGCACTTGATGGCTAATTGGCAAGTCTATTATTCAAATAAAACAGCTCTCAGTACCTCTTTTTTCATTATTACAAGTCAAGGTACAACAAAACTGGTCATTGAAATTAGCTTAATAAGAGAAGTCTCTTTCCCAAAATAATTTTTTTAAATGAAACATCATAGTTTGGTAATTAGTTTTAGAGCACTAATCAGTTTCTGAATAGTAAGAAAAATGTTTTAACAACTAAAAGGAGCAAGAAATATAAACCTTTTTAAAAGTGGGGCTAATTTCTACCTTTATCAATGTGTCAAGACATACATTAATTATCACAAGGAATAAAATAAATAAAACATTCACTCATTCCTTAAATATACTTAAAACACGGACCAAGTATTACATGTGAGAATTTTTAAAAAAACCAAAAACCTCTTTAAATATTTTAGATTTACTAAAAATTTAAAAAGCAAGCATGCTACTCTTCATCTACACTTTGCAATAAAAATTACAAGACTTTTATGTTTCACTAATTTATAAGTAGCCAGTGACAACACTACAGATTCTATCTACCTGAGGAAATGTTGTTGATGTAGAATGGGCTTCAGCATCAGAAACACTTGTGTTCCAACTCTAGCCCCACTTCTTGTTAGTTCCGTGACTTGACCCTATAATATGGAAATAATTATCCCTGCCCATGTAGGATTGTTGTGAGGATTAAATGAGAAGGTTTAATACATAAACACCTCACAGCAGAACATGGGAGGTACTCAGCATTAATCCATTTGGCTCTCCTCTGCTCCCCAACCCCACTTCCATAAATTCCAGAGGGGAATCGTAATACAACTTTCAAAATATGTGAGTTCTCTTTATAGAGCCACACATTTTGTTATAGATCCCACTGACAATGACATTCCCTATTCAGAGTATCTGGCTGTCTCCCTATATTACTACAATTTTCATAGCATTTATTTTTTTATTTTTTGTCTTTTTTGTCTTTTTTGTGACCGGTAAGGGGATTGCAACCCTTGGCTTGGTGTCGCCTGCACCGTGCTCAGCCAGTGAGCGCACCAGCCATCCCCATATAGGATTCGAACCCGCGGCGGGAGCACCACTGCGCTCCCAGCACCGCACTCTCCCGAGTGCGCCATGGGGTCGGCCCAATTTTCATAGCATTTAAAGTTCAAAGGAGAGCCCTGCAGAAAGACTGCAGTATAAAATATTCAAAGACCACATTTAGTTTATAAAGTAGAAATTAGGAAATATGTATAATAACCACAACATGCAAATGGGAAGGAAACAGTAGCCATAAACTGTGGAACAAGGTACAAACTAAAGTAAAATCAAAATCAGTTCCCTATAGTGATATATCTATATAATGGTAACAAAAATATATTTCACTAGGTTATGAAATAAGTAGTTTGCCATGAAGTAAAAGAAAATTTTCCCGTTTCCATAAAATAAAACAGGGCACTTCTCCAAAACAAGATTTTGTCATTCCACTACCTACTCTTGATAAGCATTTTGCTTCCAATTACTCAGGTTCGGGTGTTTACAACACTAGAGAATAAAGAACAAGGTAACAAAGAGCTAACACAAGCACGTAATAATGTAACTGAGTAGAAAGAGGAGAAATGTACAGACAATAAGTAAAAGTACAACTATCATAATTATTAACTTATTCTAGTGTCCCTAAGCCCTTCCACTGAGTGTTTCACAGGCATTCAGTCTTCTGTGAAATCACTGGCAACAGTCTGAAAAGCAGCACTGGAAGGCTGCTCCATGGAGACTGCTGCCCTGCTCTAGTGGCATGCTTCCAGGGCACTCAACCCAGACAATGTCCCACAAAGAACCACCTCAAATGTGTGTTGTGGAAGAGGACCCCAATCCTACCTGCCCAAGTTTAAATGGGTATGATATCTAGAGAACTGTCTAAATGATAATATGAACTGAAATAGTAAAAGTTATGTTGTGCAAGTTTAAGATAGGAAACCTAAAGTCAATGTGCCAAATCAGCAATGTAATCAGTCAATCAAACATGTAAAACGATGCTGAGGATAGGGAAAGAAAAGGTACAGGCTAGATCCTTTATGATCATAATATCCCATACATTTGGAATATGGAAATTATACTGCAATGTCTTAGTTTCTTACATTACAGAAACGTATCTTCTCTTGTCTTCCATCCCACATACCCTTTCTATCAAATGTGGTATCACATGTCATAGATCTATCATACCCTTGACTTCAAATTTAAAATCTTAAACATTTCATTTTTTCTCACAAATTTGATTTTTTCTTATTTCATCAGAATGTGATTAATTCTGGGGGAAAGTTTCACTTAACTGAAAATATATCACCATTCCCCTTATGTTCTAAAGAACTAGAACAAAATTGTTAATTGTAATTTCATATCAAAATAGAAATTTAAAATTCACAAATATCAACTACCTTTCCCTTTAAAAGACCTGTCACAAGTAGAATGTGTAAATAAAATGATACAAATTAACTATAACATGCCCACCAGGTATTGGTTTCCTGCTGTATGCTTCTGAACTATCAAGAGTCGATTTGAGACTTCTCAGGAGCACCCCTTCTTTCATAAGGTTTAATATCTATTCAGAAGAATTACACTACAATGACAACTAGAAAGACCATGTTCTAATTAGCTTGCTTTTGACCTGAACTCTTTCTTAATTTTCTACAGTAAAAATATCAGATCAAGTATATGAATAGAATGATTAGGAACTATACATTAAAAATAAAATTATAACCTGACAAGAACAGCAAATGAAAAAAACATTAAAGACATCTTGTATTTTTGCTTTGTTTCTAATGCAAAATCCCTATTGCGTTATTTGTAGTTAAGCAAAGAAACAAAACAATTAAAATTTCTTTACATTTCCCTACTTCTTAACAGGAAGGAAAATGGCCAAATTAATCTACCAATGTTTAGAAAGGTTCTTTGTAAATGTACAAAGGATCATACCAGATACTCAAAGAATCAGAGAAAAAAAGTAACCAGAAGCATACAGCAGGATGTAAATACTGACAGTACGAGTACAGGTAAGCTAAAGAACTAAAGGAATATAAAGAAAACTCACAAAAAAGCATTTTTGTAAAGGCCTGCTCATTTTTGTGCTACTAAACCAGAACTTATAGCAAAATTAAAGCTTCTATTTCAAATGTGACAGATGTAAATAAAGATTAATTGTACATATTAATCTATGACCTTCTAAAGAACCATCTGAGGTAGGTATGAGTTATCTCATTTGAATTTTTTATTGTCTTTTTTGTGATAAAAATATAACATAAAATTTATCATTTTAACTATTGTTAATTGAACAGTTCAGTAGCATCGAGTACATTAACATTGCTGTGCAACCATTTCCACCATCCATCTCCAGAACTTTTTTCATCTTCCCAAACTAAAACTCTGTACCTATTTAACAATAACTCCCTATCCTCTCCTTTCTCCAGCCCTGGCAACCACCACTCTACTTTCTATCTCTATGAATCTCACTACTCTGCGTACCTAATGTAAGTGAAATCAAACATTTGTCTTTTTGTATCTGGCTTATTTCACTTAGCATAGTTATTTTCTAGGTTCACCCATGTTGTAAGATGTATCAGAATTTCATTTATTTAAAAGCTGACTAATATTCCATCGTATCTACATGCCACATTTTATTTACCCATTCATCAGTTCGTAGCATTTAGGTTGTTTCCCCCTTTTGGCTATTATGAATAATGCTGCTAAAACACTGGTGTGCAAACATCTGTTGGAGTTTCTGCTTTCAATTCTTTTGGGTATATGACTAGGGGTGAAATTGCTGGATCATATGGTAATGCTACGTTTACTCTTTTGAGAAATCACCATACTGTTTTCCACATTGACTATACCATTTTACATTTCTACCATCAATGCACAGGGTTCCAATTTCTCCAATTCTCATCAATCCTTATTTTGTTTTGCTTTGTTTTTAATAATAGCCATCCTAACAGCTGTCTTTCAAAATTATAAAGTTTGATTACATATTCAGATCTTTAATCTTTAATCTTTAATATAGAATAGGGTAAAAACCTAATTTTACTTTTCCTCCATATTGAAAGCTACTTGCTTCAACATCATTTAATAAGACCTCTCCTTCTCCACTAAGTTTTAATGTCCCTTATATTACAAATCAAGTTTCCATACATGTATGGATCTATTTCTGGACTTTCTATTCAACTATACAGAACTACCTGACTATCTCTGTAACAATATAACACTACTTGGGTCATACAGCATCAAAATATATTTTGAAATCTGGTAGAACAAATTTCTTTTTCTTTTTAATGCATTTCTTTCTTATTCTTCAACTTTTTTTCCTGTATGAATTTTAGATTCAGTTTGTCTAATTCCACAAAAAATACTGGTTAGTATTTTTTACTGGAAATACATTAAATTTATGATTAATTGGAAAGAACTGGCATGTGATATTAAGACTCCTCATCCATGACAACAGTATTATTTCTTCACTGATTCCAATCATTTTTTCAATTGTTATGTTAAATTAATCCTTTCTACAAAACATTAGACCAAAACCTAAGATAAATAACTGAAACAACATTTCTATTACAAGACCCACAATGAGAAACCAGAAAATGGTTTTAGTTAATATGCCCAAATTTCATACACTGTGAGGATTTCAGAGTGATAAGAAATAAAATATATTCAATTCATGAAATTATTTTTTTTAAATTTAGCCACCTGAAATAATCCTTCAAACTGTAGGTAATATCTCACCACATTCAGAAAGCCTTCTCAGATCATTCACTCCCAGTATTTTCCCTTATTTTTGCATCCTGATATTACTGAGATCTATGTCGGAAATGATATAAACTGACCACTTACAGGCAGTATAGATCCACTGCATATGTGTAGTTTGGCCTACACTGTGTGTCTTAAAAATTGGAGATCAAAAAAATTAGGGTATTAGACACAAAAATCAGGATTTGACTTTGCTTTAAAATTTACAGATTGCATGTCATTATCTCTCAGAAACACAACTAAAAGGGGTTCGTGGTTACTTAGCAGGGTAGGCAAATCACACACTGATTCTTAAAGCTTCCACCTAAAATTGACCTACTAATTTTGAATCACACTCCACTGGTCAAGGAAAGATCATGGTAAGGTATGATGGCAAGGTATATGCATGGAGGGTTGAAAGCCAGAAATACTACACATAATTGATGACCTTTGCCTTTAATCTTTTCCTCTCTTCCTATTCTCCAAGCGACCACTAGAATTACTTTTCAAAAACAGATTGAATTATCTCACAAGTCTACTAGAAAAAAAATCTTCATGAAACTACAACACCTATGAGGAAAAAAGTAAAAATCACTAAATAAAATCGTACAATGCCTTTCATAATCTACTCCAAACTCCTTTACCAGTTTCTTTTCCCAATATTTCCTATTACATCGCTTATTCTCCAGCCTTTCTGAGTATGTGCTGGCATATATTTCAAAACCTACTCAAACGTCATCTATCTCCTCAATTTAGTCTCATTTTCCTTTTTTGTAGGAAGAAATAAACTCTACCTCCTCCATACTTACAAATCACGTTATTTACAATAAGCATTGATTTTCACTCATTCAAAGTAGTTAATATGTGCCAAGCACTTAAAACATAATTGCTTGTGTGTCTACTAGAATGTAAAGCCCCTGGGTTAAGTACTGATGTTTTTGTTCATCTTGGTATTCCCTATAGCACAACACCTGACACACAGAAACTCAAAATATTGGCCTAACAAATTAAAATTGAAGAAAAGGTAATAAATGCCACTGACATTTTACTTAAGTTTCATCTATTTTTAAGTTTATCTTAACTGTTTCCAAAGCTAAAATGGACCCAGAGCCTTAAACTGAAACTTACAGAGACTGGAGACTATGATTTGGCTAGTCTTATCTCTTGAGCTCTTTCTTCACTGCTTTTGGAAATTTTAACTGCCAAGACCTAGGTTGGGATCATTTAAAGACAATGAAGGAGCCAAATTATAGCAACACATGCTTTTAATACAATCATCTCACATCTTTTAGTAATTTCAAGTTTGTAAGCACTGTAGCAAAGTAAATTTTAAAACACATTCAAAATTTAAAGCTATTATTTTATAAATTTTAATAATACTAATAAAACATTTGTTTCTGCTTCAAACTACTGATAAACTATGTTGAAGTAAAGGATTGTGGACAGATTTAATTATTTTAACATACCACTATTTAAGTATTAACATTTAAAAATATAGTAGTACAAAAAGTAAAATTTTTGTTAAGGAATTTACTTTTTAACTCAAACTTTTTGATTGTACACATTTATGGGGTACAGATATATTCTAATACATGTATACAATGTGTAATGATCAAATCAGGGTACCAAACTCATCATCGTGAAAATGTATCATTTCTTTATAATAAGAACATATGAGCTCCTCTCTTCCAGTCATTTCAGAACATACGATAAATTAATTATAGATACCTAGCACTGCTGTATACCATTAGAACTTATTTTTCTTAACTAGCTGTAAATTTCTGTCCATTAACCAACCTCTCACTACCCCTTCTCCCCTTCTCAGCCTCTAGTAACCACAATTCTACTATCTAAAAAGTTCAACTTTTTTTTTTTTTAGCTCCCACATATGCGTGAGAACATGTGGTATTTATCTTTCTGTGCCTGACTTATTTCACTTAACATAATGTCTTCCAGGCTCATTCATGTTGCCAAAAATAACGAGATTTCATTCCTGTTCATGGCTGAATAGTATTCCATTGAGTATATATACCACTTTTTTTTTTCTTTTTTGGCACTGGCTATTATGGGGATCTGAACACTTTACCTTGGTATAATAACACTGCACTCTAACCAACTGAGCTAACCAGCCAGCCCTATACCACACTTTCTTTACCTATTCATCTGTCGATAGACATCTAGGTTGATTCCATATCTTGGCTATTGTGAAGAGTGCTGCAATAAACATGGAGGTGCAGGTATCTCTGCAGTATGCTAATTTCCTTTTCTTTGAATAAACAGCCAGCATTGGGATTCCTAGATCATATGATATTTCTATTTTCAGCTTTTTTTGAGGAACCTCCATACAGTTTTCCATAATGGCTATAATAATTTATATTCCCACCAACAGTATATAAGAGTTCCCCTTTCTCCACATCCTCTTCAGCATTTTTTATTTTTTGTCTTTTTGATAACAACCGTTCTAACTGGGGTAAGATGATATCTCATCAGGGTTTAGATTTGCATTTCCCTCTTGATTAGTGACACTGAGCATTTTTTCATGTGCCTTTAGCCATGTGTATATCTTCTTTTGAGAAATGTCTATTCAGTCACTTGCCCATTTGATAAAAAATAAAACTTTAAATTAAGTTGTCCTGTGGAGGGACACCATAATGAAGAACTAGGAAAAGGCAACATGATAAAAACTAATGGAAGAGAAAGTTTTAAGACAGCGTGTAACACTGAAGTCTAGTTAAGAAAACTAAAAGTAGGCCAAGTGTTAGCAATTTAAGCAATTCCAATACAATAATGCAGAAGACCAGAATATAGTGTCATGAGCATGAATGGAGATTAAGGAAGTAGAGTGTTAGTTTAAGCTATTATTTCAGGAATTCTAGAAATAAATGGGGAAAAAAAGCCTTAATGGCAGGATGCAGTGGAATTTAGGTTTTGGGGGGGATACAAGGGATGTAAACATGTTTGTAGGCAGACATCCTTTTCAGAGAAAGCTGAGACTAGAATGGGTGAAGACTTTATTTACAAGTTCCTTTTTTATCGCCCTACTATATCTCCCAAATAAAACAATCAAGGCCAAGTAACCTCAAATACAATGAAATAATAGTATCAATACTATTGCAGTACTGATTACAATACTGATATTCCTACATTATTATTGTGAACTCCTCCCTTAAAAAATGTAACCAATAGGCACATTCATAAATGTGATACACCATATCAATAAAGTCAAACACAAGGACCATATGATCATCTCTATAGATGCTGAAAAAGCATTTGATAAAATTCAACACTCATTCATGATAAAGACTCTCTATAGGGCCGGCCCGGTGGCGCACTGCTACAGTGCACCGCTTGGGAGCATGGCAGCGCTCCCGCTGAGGGTTTGGATCCCACATACAGACCGGTTCCCACTCACTGGCTGAGCGAGGTGCGGGAGCAACACCGAGGGTTGCGATCCCGTTGCCAGTCCCGGTCCGGTACGGGTGCGACACTGAGGGTTGCGATCCGTTGCCGGACACGAAAAAAGACAAAAAAAAAAGGAAAAATTAAAAAAAAGACTATAAGTTAGGTGTAGATGGAAAGTATCTCACCATAATTAAAGCCATATATGATAATACCACTGACAATATCACCTTGAATGGGGAAAAGCTGAAAGCTTTTCCTTTAAGAACAGGAACTAGACAAGGATGCCCACTCTCACCACTCCTATTCAACATAGTGTTGAAGTACTAGCCAGAGCAATCAGAGAAGAGAAGGGAATAAAGGGCATCCAGATTGGAAAAGATGAAGTCAAACTGTCCCTCTTTGCAGATGACATGATCCTATATATTGAACAGCCTAAAGCCTCTACAAAAAAATTCTTGGAGTTCATAAACGATTTCAGCAAAGTAGCAGGATACAAAATCAACACACAAAAAGCAGTAGCGTTTCTATTCTCCAACAGTGAACATGCAGAAAGAGAAATCAAGAAAGCTTGCCCATTTAAAATAGCCACCAAAAAAATATAATACTTAGGTATTGAGTTAACCAAGGATGTGAATAATCTCTGTAATGAGAACTACAAACCACTGCTGCGAGAAATTAGAGAGGATACAAGAAGATGGAAAGATATCCCATGCTCTTGGATTGGAAGAATCAACATTGTGAAAATGTCCATACTACCCAAGGTGATATACAAATTCAAGGCAATCCCCATCAAAATCCCAATGACATTTTTCTCAGAAATGGAAAAAACTATCAAGACATTTATAAGGAATAACAAAAGACATTTGTTATAGCCAAAGCAATTCTGAGCAAAAAAAATAAAGCCGGAGGCATAACACTACCTGACTTTAAACTATATCAATGGAATAGAATAGAGAATCCAAAAATCAACCCACACACCTGCAGCCATCTGATCTTTGACAAAGGCACCAAGCCTATACACTGGGGAAGAGACTGCCTCTTCAGTAAATGGTGCTGGGATAACTGGATATCCATATGCAGGAGAATGAAACTAGACCCATATCTCTCACCATATACTAAAATCAACTCAAAATGGATTAAAGAATTAAACATACACCCTGAAACAATAAAACTTCTTAAAGAAAACATAGGAGAAACACTCCAGGAAGTAGGACTGGGCACAGACTTCATGAATACGACCCCAAAAGCATGGGCAACCAAAGGAAAAATAAACAAATGGGATTATATCAAACTAAAAAGCTTCTGCACAACAAAAGAAACAAT